>NW_011343635.1:0-20177 GCF_000735185.1 Notothenia coriiceps | reverse complement strand
GCTGATTCGCGTTAGCCTCGAGGGAGGTCAGGCGGTTACCGTGGTCTGTGACTGTCTCCTGGACAAAGTCTAATTTCGCTTCCAGAGAAGTCATAGCCGACTTAAATTCCTTGGAAAGTGCGTCTCGGTGCTCCTCCAGTAGCTTAACCAAGGACGCCATGCTAGCTACGGCAGTAGCCGGTGCCTCGTCTTTCTTCTCCTTTTTGCTTGCTTTCGAAGCCATTTAGCCGTTTCAACGGAAAGTTGATCGTTATGCGTAAAATAAATAAAACAATTAAACAAAAATCCCCGCGTTGTTTACAGGTAAGAGGTTTAAAAGTTAGTTGTGTGTTAAAAGTAGTGGGAGCTGGAGAAACACGCGTCTACTCCATTCCTCGTTGCCGGAAGTTCAGAAAAGGTTTATTTTAAAATAAGTGTTTATATTACGAAATCTCTGTGCACTTGTAAAATAGATTGCGCATTTGAGCAAATATCTCTGTATGTATCTAGGTATACATGCATATTTACATTATATATTTAAAAAAACTAAGCAATCACTTTCTCAAAATCTTGATTGCAGCCTTCCTTCACCCTATTTGAGCCATAGAGGAAAATGGCGCACCACAGGCCACCCTGGTTCCACACAGAAACTTAAAAAATCCATGTGAATATTTTTTACCATAAAAACTGTATTATTATTTATTCAGGCATGCAGATTATTCCAGTCATTGCACTAAAAAGTCTGCACTTGGGTTTACATTTATACTACAGGATGGTTTATTTCAAATGTTCCGTTATAAGCTGTCACTAACCCTTGTACTATGTATTTGTCATAGTCAAGTAATAGATGGAAGAAAGTGCCTTAGATTATCAAATAGATATGATAGCAATGCTTAACAGGCTCTTTAATGAGCGAGAAATGTACCATAACCTCAAAGTCTTAAAACTGTTTCTGGTGGAGAATCCAATGTCAAGCACAGAGTTATCTTTAGGTGTTTGACCAATAGATGGCAGCATTTGTGTAGAAATATGTTCTTGAAAAGAGAAAGTTATCAGAAGGATGCAGAACACAATTACATGCAGGTTGATTTAAAAATGCAGAGCACTCTGGTGTGTCCCGGACCGGCTGCTGGAGGTCCCACAGTGATGGGACGGCAGTTACACCCTGTTAGGTTTGGATATGTTTCACAGTTTGTTCAGGGCTTGTTTCCAGCACAGGCCATGTGGGGTCACTCCAGCTATAATTTCATTACAATTTCAGTTATATGAAGTTCTGTTATATAATTATCAACCTGACCAAGCAAGGCAGTTAAGAAGCACTGTGTTCTCCTCCTTTTGAGCAGTGACATTTTTCTTTATAGTTTTAACATTTACGGAGCCTTTGCTTTGGATGACTCACTGCCCGCGGTGAAAGCTGCTGGCCTTGTGAATGCAAAATGGAACAAGTCCACTCCTCAACAACTGTAGATTGAGGCTGAAATCTTAGCACCACTCCAGGTTTTTTACAAATGGCATCAGATGTGGCAGGCAGTCATTAAATGAACCATAGTTCTTTATCACTGCTCATCATCACAAATGAAAAAGCCAGCACTGGCTCACGAGGGAAAACTGAAACCTGTCTTGCATGTAAGTGTGTCATCAAAGCAAATCCCTTTCAAACTCACTTTAACGGTACTGAATGGTGCCTGTTCTATTCATATTTATATTCATGAACTGATATGGTTTTGTTTTCTGAAATCTGAATCGTTGGACCGCATATTCTAAGTATTAAAGAGTATTTTGTATTCCCCTTTTAAGGCTCTCCTATTTTAGTCAAACTGATTATTTAACCTACTTTTGCTGTTTGTTTCCATCCTTATTTCTCTACCCTCTCATTATTATCAAGGTAGAGCTTCCTGCAGACATGTAATGATGTCTCAGCCGCAGTGAGGCTATCTTATAGATAGTTAATTGGCTAGCATAGTTGTTATAGTGACCCTGACAGAGACTGTGTATAATTCCCTTTCTTCCACTAATGGTCAAAGGTTGCATCCTCTTCCCCAGGCCTGAATCGACACACACATACATACATCTCACGATAGCACATACAGAAAAGAGGAATAACAACTGACAGTGTGGAAGAGCCAATGCCAATGTTACAGTTTTAGATGTGTAGTAGATCTTAAACTCAAATCTGTAATTGGGTTATTTTTGCCTGTGGGCAGTAAATGCAGCCGTGTGTGCGTTGTGTTTTCACATTCATCATTATGAAATCAGGTGTATTAATCAGAGGCATAAAAAATGTTTGTTATATATATATCAGTGTTTCCCACAGATCTGAAATATACTTTCAGATCTGGGGGGGGCGTCTTCTCTGTTTCTCGTAAGGTCTCCCTTTCTGTTAGTCGCTTGTTAGCAGAACCCTTCACGCGATAGCAGAGCGAACAGGTACAGGAGGCGTAGAGCGAGGGATCACTGTCCACTAGTTAATCGATCCCAGATGGCGTTGTGCTCGCGGACGAATAAAAAAATGTATTAAAAGAAAAAGTAAATGTAAAATGTAAAAGTCCATGTGTGGGAAACCCTGTATATATATATTAACGTTGCCATGATCAGCAGTGCAATTCTCAAAGCATTATGACTCGACCAGTGTGCGTCCAGACTGAGTAATGACCTCGTCAGCTAAAACTTCAGGGAGTCTTCAGTTATTACTGGGTTCCCAGCCAGGGAAATATAAAAGAAGTAATATAGACTCTAGCCAGGAATCCATCAGAATAATCGACAGGAACGTTTGATTAAATGTGTGCATGCAAGCGTGTAAGCTGTTGAATCGTAGTCTTTGTGTATCGGTCTAGTGATTCAGTTGCACTTATTTTGTAACATTGGCCATAGTTGTTATTTACTGAGCTGCACACAGCCTGCGATGATGAGAGGAAATGGGTTGGGGAGATGCAGAGCAGAGGGACAGAGGAAAGTGAGAGGGGGAAACGAGTAGAGTAGCAAAGCGAGAGAAGAGCTCACAGCAGGCTGTAACTGAAGCATGGTGACAGTAAATGGACATGGATGAATACAAATGACCACAGGGATAAGGAAGAGAGGTCGAAAGGGGACGAGGGGAGAGCGGAGGACAGGATGATCAGAGTAGATCCATAAATAGTGCATGGTTGTAAATAGGGTGGTCCTGACACATACAGTATATAAGCATGTCTGTGTATAATGCATGTTTAAATGTGCAAGCCAGTTTTGTGTGTTCATGTGCCTCTATGAATTAGCAGACAATACCATAGCTTTATTTATGTGGTGGAAATTGAAAGGAGGCCTTAAGGCACTTCAAACATTAAGGTAATGTACTATATTAAAAATGTCATCGAATTCAAACCGACCTTGCCATGTAGAATGCAATTTTTTTATTGCAAACAAATATGAAGGATCAAAAATCAAACAAAGAGAACTGTGAATAAGAGTATATACAATAACTTGAACATCCATATTAGATTTTAAAGCATTTGCTAAGACAATTTATTCAGTAACAGTCTTTCTGTAACATATGCCATGCTTTGTGTGCAGAATATAACAATAACAGCATGATAAAGACACACTGTGCTGTATTGTAGGTGTTCTAGCCTCAGATGTGTACAGGTCTATGGCCATTTGGGTTAAAAGGGAGAGTCATTCATCGATTTGTATTGCAATAAATAAAAAGTGTGTTAAGGATTACTGCACTTCAGTTATCTTTATTGTAACTGAAGCCAGGTCAGTAATTCATATTGTTTTTTCTTATATTACAGTTCACACCGCTGCTTTTTCCTGTATTGATTTGTTGTTCATTTTCTATAGTTTACTAAAAAGTCATAGTGATTAAATTACATGTTTAATAGGCTTGAATGTATCATTATTTATATTGTATTTATTACTGTTAATTATGTTTTTTATGAATCAATAGCTTAATATGTTATTCACATCTGCAACAATTCATCTCATTTAATCTCACACGTATGTCTGACCTACATGCAGGAGCAGTTATATGTGACAAATGTATATACATGTGGACTCTATCCTATGTTGTGTTGGTCATACAACATCATTAGTAATTGATTTTAAAACAATACAGAAATAAAGGAAAATGTTTGATCAATGGACAAACTGAAAAAAAATGCTTTAATATTATTTCAACATCTCATTCAGCCCTACTGTGAAAGCAGTGTTAATGGTTTTATGATTATAGAAAAACTTTCATTAAAAAAAGCATTGGTATAAACAATAACATAGTAAGATTGTCTTATGGTAAGTTTAACTGCACACATCCAAACCATGCACATACACACAAGACACAGCATTTCGAGTAAACACAAAAAAACAAACAAATTCCTATGCTCATTACAAATGATGTGTTTAATGAGATAAATCTAATATAATATGGCTCATTAGGAGTGGAATAAAACCGGCACGATGCTGGGATTTGCAGACATGGATTTGGAGGGGCCAGTGATGCATGACGACACAGCTAATTACTCCTCAAAACTGACACTGAATCGTTAATGAGTAATGACATTTTCATTTATATTTTTAACACATCACCTAGGTAAAACTCAGGAGGTGATGGACAATGTTTGCCTCTGATGTCAATTTGTTTAATGTTGCAAATGCCTGCTATATTATTTGCCCAGAAAGGTAGCCATTGGTCCTCCTCCTGCAAATTCAAAACTAATGTTTTGTCATGTTTTTCTAATGCAACTTAATGGACTGAGCAACAACTGCATTTCTTTGTGCAACCCTTTGTTGCATAATGGAAATAATGTTTCTTGAGTCATTGAGTGTTCACTAGGAAGAATGTTTTAAATGATGTGGGCACAGCCATGCCACCAAACAAACCTCATGACAAAGAATAAAAAGGTTGCAATAACTTACAGTAATAGTTTAATGATACTTTGATCCATGAGGCCAAGGACTAGGATCATTTAAAGACCCATGAAGGTAATGATCAGCAAGTTGTGCACTTCTTAAACATTGCTTGACTTATGATAGACGGTTTAATAACAGCATTAACTCTTTTTATCCAATGCATACTTCTTCCAAAACAAATGCTGATGCCTCCATTACCCAGAATGCAACTCTTTCTTCAACAGTATGGTCAGAGATGTGTTATAGTGGCTGATGTAGCCTTGATCCGCTCAACACACCCAGCAATGCTAAGTTATTTTAGAAACAATTATCTTTTAATTGTTGAATTTTTTTGAAATCATAATCATCTAATCATTGAAATTCTAGTAGTGTGTGTGTGCGTGCGTGCGTGCGTGGGTGCGTGGGTGCGTGCGTGCGTGCGTGCGTAACTCCAACTTTGGCACTTTAATTATACGGAATTCAATTCTACAAAGCAATGATGCAAGTTGGAAATATGCATTTTCAGTAATGAAGCCCCTATTTCATTACAAAGTATTCATTATCTTAAATTACTGAACACGAAAATGTCCACATCTTGGTTTCTTAATATATTTGCTGCCAGGTTGCACAAAAAAATAATGTCAAACGTTGATGATGCTGGCTGACAGAATTGATTTGTTTCCAGCGAGTGCCAGCTCTAAATATCTGTAAAGCACTGTGAAGGCAGATTGAAGGCCTGCGGTTCATGGGTAAATATAGGTATATACTGTATGTCACCTTAATAGGGGTGGAATTACATTTTGCGCTTCTGATACTGCACGGTTGACAGACATAGCATTTCAAACTAAAAGTGAATTAGAAATAAAAAATAATTAGGAGTTAATTTCACTGAAGGAGTAATCAAATTCAGTGTGAGGTCAAGATCGTTTGAAAATCCAAAGTCAAGTGCTTTGGCCACCTGGATTTGGAACCTTATTTATCATTACAGACACATCAGACTAACAATGAACGTTTTAGTGAACGAGCTGTTAACATCCCAGGATATTTACATGCACACCAACTCTATCTCATCCTTTTTTAACAAAGGAGAATATGTTAGAATACCAGTATGACCTTGGGAAGGTAAAAATGTCATGGGAATGGGGAGTAATGATCCCTAATAGAGCTTTGGTCAGTAAATCCCAAAAAATAATAAAGAGTTTGCATTGTTTCTCTGGAACATATTAGGGCTGTACCCGAATATCCGAATATTCTTTCGTTGGAGTACTACTCGGGGTTTCAATTTCGTTTTTCGGATATTCGGTTGTTTTTTTTCTTTCGTTTTTTTATTTTTTATTTATTGAAATCTCCAATATCAACGTAAGAGCTTGTGCCTCTTCGGGGGGTACTAACACCTAACCATAAACGTTATTGTTTACTTTCTCCATATTTATATGTAGATATGACTTTTTCACCATTAATCTCCGTCACGTTGTTTCCATAGCAACTTCCTGTCAACAGCGCTAACTCTCCTTCAAAATAAAAGCATGTCCATACAAAATAGGAAGCCAAGCCAAATTACACTTAAGACATATACAACTGCAACGAAAGTAACACACACAATGCGATATCCTTTTCAATTTCAAAGAACACAAATTGGGTTATATTAACAAATAACTATAAAACAACAATACTGTAGAATAACAAAAAGAATGCCGTGAATAAACTGAAATACACGCGTCGAAACGGTTTGAATATTCGCTGCTGATTAGTACCGAATATCCGGAGCCCGAAAAATGGTATTCGGGACAGCCCTAAACATATACCATGTACGCATGTTTTATAAAGGAAACAGAATAAAAACACACATGTATTTATATATTTTGAAGCATACTAATATGAATTGAGGAGAGTGATGTCTGTGATATCTTAGGTATTCTGGAAGTATTTAAATACACATCTCAAAATGTGGCCTTTACACATATTACATTAAACCCTAGGGCAGGGGTCTCCAACACGTCGATCTCGAGCTACCGGTAGCTCGCAAGCCCTCAATAAGTAGCTCGCCAAGCAAATCCAAAATCTAAAAAATACACACACGAAAAAAGGAAATGTAATTAAAAGAATCTACCCTATGCATAAACAAAACATCAATCATAGCCAACTCTATCTACTTACCACAACTCTATATCTATCTAACACCCCTCCTCCCCCCACCCCCCACAATGAATATCGACCAATCACTTTCTNGGAAGGACGCGCTCGTAGCAGGTGCGTTGCTGAGAAAAGAGAATCACAACTCTTTGAGAATAAAATCTACACCGTAGTTTTTTCTCCGGATTAACGACAGGTTGTGATTCTCTTTTCTCAGCAACGCACCTGCTACGAGCGCGTCCTTCCCACGTCGCCATAATGGCGAACAAGATGGACATGTCTCTCCCTCACACCAGAGGAGCCAGGGAATCGGAGGCTCGGCTCTGCGGCTGCGGGTTGAAGATTTCGGACACAGACGCACACCAGGTCTGCTCGTCCTGCAACATGCCCAGGAGGCTATCGACAACCCCGGCTCATGCGGGCATTGTGCCCGTTTCACCGTGAAGAGCCTCCGCCGACGGTTAGCTCGCCAAGCTAGCTTGTCGGGTCAGGACTCCCTCATGTCCTCTGATTTACCGGACGGAAATGATGTGTCTGATGTGTTTTGCACATGGTGGTTTTACACCTGTCGCACTTCCAGATGAGTCAGCATCAGTTAAAAAAGGAACCTAGAGTACATGTGATGCAATGGAGCCGATATGTGTACCTGGGACGAGGTTACGAAGGGTTATCCCTCACTTTCAAAAGATTCTAAATATAAAATGTACATTCTGNGAACCGGAATCGTTAAAATCCAAACGATACCCAACCCTATGTGTGATGCAGTAAAATCTTACCGCTCACTTATGTTACCGGTGTCGTAAAAACCGTGGGAAAATTTAAAATACGATGGCAAAGAAGAAGATTCCAGTGTCCCCAATTTGTGTCCATTCTGGACAAGTGAAAAATGTATTCGGACAAGTAAATTGCCAAACTCAGTTTGTCCATGGACAAGTACTCTCTAAAAACTTTTTCTCACACTGGTAACACTGTACTGTATTACTTTTTAATGTACAAATACTTTGTTACTGTACGATATCAATAACAATAATCCACAGCTCCTCTCTGCTCCAGAGGATAACAAAAATGTGGGCGCCCCAACATTTTTTATCGAGCAGCACCCTGCCAAGGCAGTAAACCTATGGGAAACACTGTGTTGCATACCAATTGTTAACCAATAAGAAGTGGCCCATGGTAGAAGGTGATAGACAGATTGATCCAATCACCTGGCAAGTATTTTTGAAAGTGCCTGCCCTTTCCAAATGGCTTCCAATGGCGCTCTCCAACATGGTTTGGTGAAACAAGCCATCTAAGTCAGGTTAGTAATGCTCCATCACATGTTTCTATTACAGGGTGAATCTTAAACTGAAGCTTGACTTTAAAGCAACCCAACGGAAGTTTCATGTAAGTTTAGTTATTTCACTCGTAGCTCGGGCTGCGGGGGTGCTAGAGACGGGAGCACGTTGATACGACCTTCCTAGCCGGAGTTATGGCCGCATTTTACAATAAACTTCCGTTGGGTCGCTTAAAAACAAATATCGCAATTCGAATCGCAATCGCAATATTTGCCAGAAAAATTGCGCTTAGATTTTTTCCCAAAATCGTGCAGAGTCCTGAAATCTTTTTTGAATCCGACATCGGTGTCAATTTTTGGCCATAATGTAATTGCAAACACAAGACTTGATACCTAAAACGCTTATTAGATAGATAGTGCATGTATGTTTGGTGAATGGAAACCAATATAACCCTCTTATATACAATGGCTGTCCTTGCACATTCGGATTATAAAAACGTTAGAAAACATGTTCTTTAAGACGTAGAGCTCTTGGTTGCATTGGCTTTACATTGCCGTTGCAAAGTAGCTAATCTATTCTCCTATCTGTCTGAGTGGAGGTGAAAAAAAAACACACACAGGCCAAACAAACAAAACAATCCTGTCCGACACAACGCAGGGGAAATCAAACCACTGCTTTTCCTCTGGCGGTGTACAATCTAAAATGTTTAGTCTCTTGGTTTTTCCTCTCCCCGTACCCCGCAGCAAAGCATGGGAGAGGGGTAGCGGGGAAAGAGAGAGAGAGAGAGGGAGGGGGGGGGCTCTCTTCTAAACCCACGTAGAGCCGAGAGGTGAGGCGAGGCTGGAGGCACGGTGTATGAGGAGGGAGGTTGCTGAGGTTGTTGCAGAAACAGAAAGAAAACATATGGCTTATCCTGTGCTCCGAATAGAAGTTTGATATGGAAAAGTGTGAAAACAGAGGCAGACAGAAATAGAAAAGAGCGAGGGAGAGATAGACAGAGACAGATTGGGGGGTCCTATTGTTGCCGAGCTCTAAGTGGATAAGTAGACATGTGCTCTGGCTGCCTCTCTTCGGGCTTAATTGAGGGAGCCGAGACAAAAGAGGAAACATAATTATTCGCTCTCTGTCTCTCAGTCTCTCGTTCATAGCTCTCATTCTCGCAGTGTATTAACACATTGAGAGAGTGTATTAATACAATGGCCTGCGCAACAGCAGCCGGAGCATCATTACCATGCAGACATGCCCACTCACGAACACACACACTGACAGCATACAAAGAACAATGCTGCTGAAAAGACAATTCCATACTGATTAAATGTCTAAGAGCACAAAACGAAACAAAAATCAGGTCCGTCGCTTCATTCTAAACCCAATATGTCATTTTTGTGTTTTCTATATGTATACATACAAGCAGATCAGCTGTTTTCCAAGAACAGCATGAAGCTCTTCTGGCTGAGTATAATGGACACAATGATAATAATTTAAAGACAGCGCTGGGTATCATACTGGGGCTGAATGTGGCATTTAACTACGCTGTCAGATACAACTGTGCACCGGAGCTGTCACACTCTCTTTGCTGCTGTTGCGTGAAAAAGACGCTCGTCACCTATCGGCTCTCACGTCTATCAGCATAACCTCCCCCAGATTGATACAGGTACCTCAGAATCAAAGCGTTTTCAACTTTTAAATGTATTTTAACAACCTTACACATGAAGAGGTTAAACAAAAAGCAGTGCTCGGGGATGTGAGAAAAAAAAAAAAAAAAAAAACACACACACTCACACACACACACACACACACACACACACACACACACACACACACACACACACACACACACACACACACACACACACACACACACACACAACAAAAACAAAAAACATACATAACAAAATGGTAACTAGATAATAACGATAACGAAATAAGTGATTCAAATAAACAATGGTAAACAGCAATATTAATTATAATACGAAATAGTAATAACGAATAACTAAGCATTTGGAGGGTCAAAATGTGACATTCTTTTCAGGACACACACACAGCCGAGGGATTCGCGACTATATGGAGCATAGGTGGCATATCTCAATGCAAATCACTCCGAATAGAGTAACAGTGACTGGGGGTTTATTCATAACAGAAATGAATAAATAAATAGTCACAGTAGTGTGATGGGAAAGCATAAGACTGTACCTCGACATGTATAGTATGACAAAAACAAAAACAAACAGCAAAGAGTGACAAAAAGTCCTTCTCCACAGCTTTATAAGACTTATTAGCTTGTTATGGAGTGGTGTATGAAGCGCAACGGCGCTCATAAAACATAGATCAAACCTGCTATTAAAGTTGGCCATCACTGCTCCTCTCTAGTCGAAGACTCCGCCGCGTTACCCTGCAGTGTTTTCAGGAAAGATGTAGCGTCCTCCACCGATGCGAAATGCTTTTTCCCCCCGTCCTTGGTTGTGATCCGTAACCTCGCTGGATACAGGAGTGATGGTCTCAAGCCGCGTTGATAAAGTGCCGACATCACCTCCCGGTACGCCGCGCGTTGCTCCACGATCTCTGGGCAGTAGTCTTCAAAGATAGCCACGGGCTTCCCCTGGAAAAACAGCTTTCCCCGCCGCTTCCGGGCCTCCTGAACGATCAGCTCTTTCGTCCTGAAATGATGGATGCGGGCTTGATCTTGACCCGGGACCTTGCTTGGCCGTCAGGGCTCTGTGTGCTCGGTCCAGCTCCGGAGCTGTAGTGAGGACTTGGTCACCCAGAAGCTCCACCAGCAGTCTCGAAAAAAAGTCTCTGGGACGTGCACCCTCAATCGACTCCGGTAAGCCAGTTATCCTTATGTTATTGCGACGGCTGCGTGACTCAAGGTCTATAGCTTTAGCCTTTAGCTTGTTGTAGCTTCCTTCCATTGCTGCACACTTAGCCTCCAACTCTTCCATTTTGTCGCTGAGCTGATTCGCGTTAGCCTCGAGGGAGGTCAGGCGGTTACCATGGTCTGTGACTGTCTCCTGGACAAAGTCTAATTTCGCTTCCAGAGAAGTCATAGCCGACTTAAATTCCTTGGAAGGTGCGTCTCGGTGCTCCTCCAGTAGCTTAACCAAGGACGCCATGCTAGCTACGGCAGTAGCCGGTGCCTCGTCTTTCTTCTCCTTTTTGCTTGCTTTCGAAGCCATTTAGCCGTTTCAACGGAAAGTTGATCGTTATGCGTAAAATAAATAAAACAATTAAACAAAAATCCCCGCGTTGTTTACAGGTAAGAGGTTTAAAAGTTAGTTGTGTGTTAAAAGTAGTGGGAGCTGGAGAAACACGCGTCTACTCCATTCCTCGTTGCCGGAAGCCAAAAGCCAATTTGTCTTTCTAACAGAATGTACATTTTATATTTAGAATCTTTTGAAAGTGAGGGATAACCCTTCGTAACCTCGTCCCAGGTACACATATCGGCTCCATTGCATCACATGTACTCTAGGTTCCTTTTTTAACTGATGCTGACTCATCTGGAAGTGCGACAGGTGTAAAACCACCATGTGCAAAACACATCAGACACATCTCTTTATTAACCCATAAGAACCTGAGGTGACGCGCATGTCACACACAATTTTAGGGTGTAGCAGGGGTGTCACTTCAAGTATACCCTTAATTTCAACTCATATAGTCCTGAAGCGACACCCAAATCACATTTCTGAAAGGTCATGTGACCATTGGGATGACCTCATGTTCAATTTGCAGCCATCTTTCCTGACTGTTTTCTCCACAAGCTAACTTCAGTCTGCCAGCTAATTTGCCCCTCTGCCCATCCTGAGGATAAAAGGTAAGATCCATCAAATCCTATGGTTGAAATATTGGATAACATGTTGTTTGTCGAATATAAATCATTGTTTAGACTTTTTATTTTTTATTCTGTGGTAAAAGAGCAAGTAAATATGTGTGTGACATAGACGTCACTGCAGGCATTTAGACTAAACTAGTAAAAAAAATAAGTGTTGTGACCTATATGTCACAATTAGAAAACTTGTCATTATCTGATCATTTACTAATTCAATTGATACTCAGTAAATATATGTTTATTAGATGGGTGATTATAAATATTATAGCTAGCAAAACAGTAAAATAAACTAGCTTCATATCTACGTAATCATATCTAGCTACCTACAACATGGCAGCGTTTAAGGACTAACGTCATGTGGCACTTTACCCTCACAGCACTGGAAATGATAATTACCGTGCTGGTAGCTGTTGGTAAAGTGCTACCAACGGTACATGATGACATCAGTCTGAACAGTCCATATATTTTTCCAGCCATATTTTCATTCTCTATAGATGAACAGGAAAAATAGGTTGGATGGAGACAAGGAATACCAGAAGATCCTGGAAATAATCCCTGGATGGAAACGAAAGTGAGGTGGAGGGATTAGAGGTGGTGAGGAGAAGATGAGGATGAATTGATGATCTCCTGTCTAGATCCTGACTTATCAGGAGGAGCCATATGAGGTCGGGAAAGCCGACCATAGGGGAAAGAGGAACCTTATCTCAACCAGTAGGCGAGAAGAAACCTCCTAATGAAAGAACCTCCGACTGCAGCATACCCACCCCGTTCCTTACTGGCCAAGAAAGATTCTATGGCGAAAAAAAGCTTTTGAAACACCAGACCACACTTTCAAAAGGAGAGAGGGTCCAACCTCCAGATGAGCTCCCCAACTCCGCCTGCATAGTACTCAGGAGGTTCAATTTACAAGAATGAGATGCTGTGGCAAATGATGGAGCAAACCAACCCTCTACAGCGTTCAAGAACTCTGCCACACCACAAAGAACGTGCAGACACCCAGTAAAGGGAGCTGGGAAATCCTAAATCGGCATGTACACCCTGCGGCATGGGACTTTGCAAGCTTCCAGGAAACCGTGTCCTACTGGAAAACGACACAAGGAATTTTGGGCATGGTTGCTGACAACATGTCACGCGAGGCGACCGTTTCCAGACCCTCCTCACATCTCTCCACACTTCACCGACAACGAGGGCTCCATCCAACCAAGGCACAAAAGAGGGGATAAGTGCTGGAAGATCCGTCCATGCGTTGACATGTTCCGCAAACTATTGTCTCCGAGTCACCGATGGAGCAACAACTCCCAGATACGATGGCCGTTCAGAGGAAAGCGGGCTGCCCATCAGGCAATAGTGTAGGGCAACGCCAGGGACGTGAAGGAAGAGAAGATCTGTGCCCCGATTCGGTGAAGTTTGTGAGATATTCAGGTCTATGTTGTGGACTCATCAGAAAATAATCCTAGGTGATTACTTGACAGCTCTGTTGAAGCTTGCAAATGGTTACCAAACTTACCGGATGGGCAACATGTTTTCGTCTATTTGTTCAGATTGTAGACTCTTTCTCTGCTGAATTGAGCTGAAATAATTTCTAGCCGGACATTGGTTTTTTTTTATTCACAGTGGCATTGGGATGGATAAAAATAAAAGTCAGGCTACATTCTCACGCAGGAAGTAAACTTAGACAAATGAAGATGCATTGAACCCTAACAGACACAAGATCCACCTCTACACCTTGGTCCATTTGACAATGTCAGAACACCTGGTGTGAAAACATGAAATGAATGGCACTGTTCTACACTAGTTTGACTGAATACATGGCTTTATTCAGACATTATAATAAGATAATATCAGTACATATCTGTAGTAGTGTCTCTTGGGAGAGACAGTGTCGGGGACATGGACATGGTCCTTGAATAGAGGCAATAGCGTTTATCCACACAGTGTGAGTCAGATGAGACTAATGATCGGTAACCTTGCTGCAGTATGTGGTGCCTGGCACAACACTTTGACACTTATTTGATGATAACCTCCTTCCTGGGAAGTCTAATGGACCTGGGAAGTGCTGTGATATAATGTTCCTTGTGAAATGTAATGTTAAAAACATATGGCAGGCTAGTGAGAGATGTTGGTGGGGCACTTTTGGGGCCAATAATAGGCATGCGGTGCCCTTTTGGGCAATCCGGAAAATGCAAATACTCCTTTCTCCTCTCTGTCTCTTCTGGATGGTTTGGACCATGGACAAGTCAGTCTGAAATGGATTCCAGTTCNGAAAAACCTCTATCACCAATACACTACAAAAAGAGAAACTTATTGACATGTTGAAATCATTCCAATGTATACTATAGGACAGTAAACCAAAAATATCCACCATGTCAATAAGTTTCTCTTTTTGTAGTGTATTGGTGATAGAGGTTTTTCATTGCCAGCTAAAATCTTGCCTAGGGCAGCAAATTGGTCTGAACCGTCCCTGGTGTCATCCCCACAGCACCCCCCATTTGAAACATGTTCCCACGGCACACACAACAAGAAAAAAAAAAATTGTAAAAAAATATATATGTAAAAAACAATCGCATGCTTTGTGATTTGATAATCGCATCATTTCAAATTGCGATTTCGATTTAAAATCGATTAATCATTCAGCCCTCTCCAAAATAAATATTCAGCACGTCTCAAGCATTGTTTGTTCATCGTGTATACGTGTGTTTCTGTTTGGTTCTGAAGTGTGTGGGTTGGAATAAGCCTTATTAAGCCGGATGGGATGGAGGAGATATAGGAGAAATAAAAGGTGGAGGGGGAAGCAGGGGAACGGAAGAGGAGGAGGAGTATCAGGGTCAAGTTTATCTTATGTAACTGCTTCCCACAGCTGGGGAGAAATGTACTGCAGCGGCTAACACCCATACTGGAGTTGAGAAGTGGAACAAAACACTGTAGTTGGTTTCCACGTATTGTAACTGCCACAACCCGTACTTCTCTAATTGTCCTTTCCACTTCTCTTTTACTAAACTCTCATTTCTGTATATTTTCCGAGAACAGTAACAGGGTTGATTCCTTATACTTCTTCCCCAGAGAATAATCAAACGGACAGTTCTGCTTATAAGCAATGATACAAGCAGCAGGTGTGGACAAAGTTAACTGTAGAGAAAAAAGGATTTCTTAGCATTGTGGAAAAAAGTCTGACTTACTTACGCACAACATTTGAAAGGCAGATTCTGTGCTGCTGATTGACATCTGTTTTGCAATTGATAGACTACAATTCTCCTTTTCTCTTTTGCTCTTTCCCTTTCTTATTTTCAAGGCAGGGAAATATTCTCTTTTCCATTATTCTCCTGTTTATAGGCTTATCAGAACCAAACACATCTGACATGAGTGTTTGCTGTATACTGCCAGGGGGCGTGGTCTGAATGCAGCCGACCGAGAAGGATCATCAGTGATATCTTCGTACAAACTAGAATTATTTTATCTTTTTGTGAACTGAAATGATGTGCAACACTACACACAGCGCTTAAACGTGCATACCTTCACACTATACATAGCATACTATGGAAATCCTGGTCTACTCTAAGCAGCTCAGGGCTGGTATTAGGGGAAATTAGGTCGTGTTGGCAAGGATCGTTTAATTGAGTCTTAAGCCGAAAATCATTCACCATAGCTGCTTTCATGTTCTGTCATTTTACCAAAAGCGTGTGTGGGTGTGTGTGTGTGTGTGTGTGTGTGTGTGTGTGTGTGTGTGTGTGTGTGTGTGTGCGTGTGTGTGTGTTTTATTGGGGTTAGGGGTGGGACGTGGCAGTGTCCTCGTCATTCGCATCACTATGGGAGCACATGCCATCAGAGCTAATTACCTGCCTGCAAGGACCAATTAAGACGCCCTCTAATGCTCCCTAACAAGATTTCCTCTAGAAGTTTTTTGTGGCCAAATGAATTCACAATAATGGTATTATAGCAATATATATAAAATAGCTGAACCACTCTTATTTAACTTTGTTTATGTGCATTTTGTCTAATTTTTGGCAAATGAATTTTCATCAAAATACAAGTGTAAGGCGGTGGAGTTGGGGTCTTGAAAAGAACAAATACACTTATGCATAGTGACCTTTAAGAATTGCCGGAAATCCAGAAAAACATACTTTTGGAAACAGGAGAAAAATCACAAATCTTTTTTACATTTACAAAAAAAAGAGAGTGAAATCAATCAATCTTTCTTTCAATTTCATTTAAACTGTTTTATTGGATTGAATCCGATAAGCCTTTGATCACAAGGTTGTGTGCTTAATGGCAATACATCTGTGAATCAATGGTATAAATCTTGTCAAATCACATTTTGCGAACAAGCATATTTGATATATTGGAGTTTATTTGAATAAACAGTATCCCTCCACTAACTCCAGAGCACCATGGGACTAAGCAGTTGTATTCTCATTCTCTGACCTCTTAGTGAAGTGTACAGTAATGCCTTCAAGAATAAATCCATTGTGTTTTGGCTTCAATACAGCCCTTTCCTCTGGAGCTGCTGTCAGACCCAACACTTTGTTTAAACTGCGCTCCCTTTATCTTTTCTTACTGTATGAGTGAAGCTGTCGCAGCTGGACTCCCCCAGCACTGAGATATTTATGATAAGACGTGGCCGAGTTGTTCAATGAACAAACATGGCCACCAAGGCCAGAGGAAGGGAGGGACAATGGAGGAGAATTACTGCAGACAGACGGGAGGTGTTGGCAGGGTTAGGGTACACTTACAGCGATGGTCGTTGGTTCACTGCAATGAGCTCACTGTTTATCTCTGACTTTCTTTAAACAGTGACAGTCAATGAGACTCTGCTGATGAGCTTCTGCACATTCACAGCCCTAATTCCCTGCAAAAGTGTGTTGATTGTAAAGCTGAGAACCATCAATATGAACCTTAGTGAACAATAAACTCATGATCAAACGTCTGGAAGATGAAGTCTTTGTTATTTAATTTTTGTATTAGATGGCTATGGAACTTCAATCCATTTAGTCATTTAAGAAAAATATATAAAAAGTATAATGATACTGTTTGGGTCTAGCAAACAAACAACAATGGTCCCAGAATGGAGCCTTGGGGTACCCTGAATTTGTAATTATATACAAATATTAAGAGGGAACTGTATCAAAACCACTATTTATGTAAATGATTACACAGATTAAAATAGTTTTTTTGATTTTGATTTGTAACACTTTATAACAACACTAACTGAACTATGGCGCATTGGTACCTATAGTCTTTAATTTCACTCTAGGGAAGCTATGGCCCTTTATTCAACAATTAGGGTATTATTTTACTTTAACATGTTACCTGGATTCAGTGGTGTTTGTGTATTACATTATTATATTGATATATAATGTAAAATGCTGACATATTCAATCATAATCCTGATTCTGTATAAATTGCAAAAATAATTAAAGTACTTGCTCTTCATTTCTCTGTCTCTCTTAGATAAACCACCAGTGTTTCTGGATTAGGTGACTCTATTCTTAATACAATGGAAAATACATCTTTCAAAACTAATTGTACGTCCTTAAAGCTCTTCCTCCCTGCTGACGTCTGTGGAGGACACTGACGAGGTTACTCAGGTGAAATACTGCTCCTGGATCTGTGGATAAACAGATTTGAACCAAGTCGCTCGAGGCAAAATGTTCAACGTTACAGAATGATGTATGTGGAGGGCCGCCAATTAACTTCAGCTAAATCCCAATAAACTCCAACATTTGTCACTTAGAAAGCACCTTTCGGATATAAATGTCCAGTGGAAATACGTTGTATGACACAACACAATACAGCACTGTATGTTTGATTTACTTTGAAGTATCTTATTTTTTGTATTATCATATTTCCTCTTCATTTAGGTTTTGACTATTTTGTAACCACCCCTTTAATTGTCACATTTATGGCAATGTTTTGGCTGAGAGCTTCTGTTTTTCACTTCTTATAAGGGTAAAGATTTGTAGATTTAGTAGATTAGGATTACGTTTCTTTTATCAGAATAACGACAAATATGATCTTTAAAGTGGGAAAGACACAACCACACACGATGAAGCCATGTGCAAAAACGAAACTCAAAGACATGTTATCAAACAGAAAATGAGACCATCACTTAAAATGTACTCAACTGGAGTAAAAAAAAAAACAGCTTATTTGTGTTTCTGAGTTAAGATCTAATGAATGATTCAGTTTCACATGGATCGACTGAACTGAAATTGAGTTGACCCCCGGGCTGAGGTCAGGAGACCAGAGTGCCGCTTCAGCCAAACTTAACCCCCGCCTGGACCTGAGTGTCCTCTATCGGGTTTGACAGCAGTCGTTGTTTTGGGGGAGGGACGGAGGAACTCGTCCCCTGACAGCTCACTCGAGGGTGGCGGTTTGGAAAGCCCACTTTGACCTTTGACGTCCTGGGCTTCAGTAGTGGACAGTCGTTTCTCCCCCCTCACACACACACTCAGACGTTGTCTCTGGCGGTTTGACCTTTGAATTGACCTCTGGACACTGTCCATGTCAGTCATGTTTTGGCTGCAGCTTAAGGCTACCATCAGGTTGGTCCAGCAGGATATAAAGAGAACATTCAGAAGTTTCCTTGGTTTGACCCCCCCTTTAACCTGATTACAAGCCTGTCTTTAACTACTAAAATGCAAAAATGCACTTTTAAATGTATATCCTTCAATCAATCAAATGAGAGAAGATCTACATTTGTGCTGCACAAAATGTATTCGTATTCTTCACCTCCAATAATATACTAATTTCTTTCTTTTAATGAAACAATCTGAGCAGGAAAGAAACCTTGCTTTAACTGCTTACAACTCATATCCACACTAAAGCTATTCTCTGTAATAAGAGGTCACAATCAGAAGTGGGCATTGAAATACACGAGATATTTCACAGACCCATAGCGCCCTCTAAAGTCTAATAACTGTATAGCATTTGACACTAAGGGTGAATTTGCTCTTCGTGCAGGTCATCCTTCAAATGGCTGTTGAGGTGAGAATGGAAATACAACCTTCAATATCAGGGTATATGCAGGAATCCTGAAGTCAAATTGAAGACCTTTTATTAAGACCCTTTCCATACATTTTAAGACCTCATCGCCACTTTGAGTTTTAAAAGGTGACATTGGTGACACTTTACCTCACATTTACTATATACAGTATTGATTGTCCTTCCTCCTTATCTTCCAACCATTTGGACGCAAATTTCATTTCCCCATAACGATGTTGTTTAACAACCGGCGTGCGCTATCAAGCAGTGAGCGTGCGATTTCCTGTTCAGGTGACGTCAAATCCAACGGGATGCCATAAATAAACTAGAATCACAGAATCACACTACACACCTACGCGATGATTACATTCAGGCAGACTGTAGAATACAACCTCTTTGGACAATTTATATACAGTGGGGTCTCAGAAAATTAGAATATTGTGATAAAGTTCTTTATTTTCTGTAATGCAATTAAAAAAAACAAAAATGTCATACATCTGGATTCATTACAAATCAACTGAAATATTGCAAGCCTTTTATTATTTTAATATAGCTGATTATGGCATACAGCTTAAGAAAACTCAAATATCCTATCTCTAAATATTAGAATATCATGAAAAAGTATACTAGTAGGGTGTTCAACGAATCACTTGAATCGTCTAATTAACTCGAAACACCTGCAAGGGTTTCCTGAGCCTTGAAAAACACTCAGCTTGGTTCAGTAAACTAAATCACAAGTATGGGGAAGACTGCTGATCTGACTGCTGTCCAGAGGACCGTCATTGACACCCTCCATCAGGAGGGTAAGACACAAAAAGAAATTTCTCAAAGAGCAAGCTGTTCACAGAGTGCAGTTTCAAAGCACATCCACAAAAAGTCTGTTGGAAGGGGGAAATGTGGCAGGAAACGCTGCACAACCAAGAGAGATGACCGCAGCCTTAACAGCATTGTGAAGAAGGGTCGCTTCCAGAATTTGGGGGAGCTTCAAAGACAGTGGACTGAAGCTGGAGTCCAGGTATCAAAAGTCACTGTTCACAGACGTGTCCGGGAAATGGGCTACAATAGCCGTATTCCCATGGTCAAGCCACTTCTGAACTCAAGACAACGGAAGAGGCGTCTGACTTGGC
>NW_011343634.1:0-4246 GCF_000735185.1 Notothenia coriiceps | reverse complement strand
TTCCAAAATCCTATGGAGAATTTGCATTGGTTTTTCGCGAAGGAACCGGAAGAAGTTTACATCCGGGTTTTACGACGCGTCACTGCGGTTCTCTATGTGGACCTGGCAACCGCATCTATAGCGCATTACATTACATTTGACTTGTTAGACGCTTTTATCCAAAGCGACTTACTTACTCAATACTGTGGAGAATCCCCACAGAGGGATTTTGACAGGGTTGTTGCACAAAAGATCCAAGCGCGCACAGAAGAAATCTGAGAGCAGACATTTCACGAGCGCACAGAAACAGCCTGAGTGCGAAGAGAAGGTTTTAAGCTGGAACACAGGAAATCTGTAAGCAGAAATATATCTGAGTACAAGCGTACAGTTTGAGCAGAAGCAGAGCAAATCTAAGCGCAAGCAGGCACTATTTGAGTGTGAGGACAGGGTTTGAGGGAAATAAATACATATTCTGAATGTGAAATCAATAAAGTATGCTCTCAAATTTAAAGACCACGCTCTTGAATAAAGATAGGGAATAACCCCATATGTATTCCTATGTGCATCACACTGCAGCAGTCACGTCCGTGCGGCTGATACTTTCTCTCGCTTTCCTTCTCATACTACCTGTCACTTTCCCTCTAATCTTCCTGTGGTTATTGTTTCTCTGTTTTTCTCCCGGCCGTTATAAAAACATTTTAAGCTAGTAAAAGTTGAAACATCGCTCTGTGCCGCTGCAGAATGTAGTGGACTCGCAGGAGCGGGTAGAGGACGCGCGAGAGCGCGCAGCTGGCGGTCCGCTCCGGGGCTCAGTCTGCATTTCATCCAACTTTGCATTAACGAAACAATTTCACAACAGACCCTGACAAACTCACAAACACACAAATCAAATGATTAAAATGAGTGACTTACTTTTCCGCCGTCAAAACACTGCTTCTTGAACATCTTCTTTGCAGATGAAAAAATCCTTCGATTTGTCCCGATGCAGAGGATGTTTTGTTTGGAGATGCCGGTCCAATTTATTCATTTTCAAGCTTTCGTTACTGAGCACCTCTCCACATAAAACACACTGAGGCCGCTCCTCTCCATTTCTAACAGCTTTTGTGAAGCCAACGTTTAAAAACTCCTCTTTGTATCGTCTTTTGGCCATCATGTACGATCGGGATTAATCAACAGACAATAAACAATAAACAGACGGCGCGAAAACTTTCACGGGGGACGCGTCAGAGCTGATACAAATACAATCTTTTAATTTTAGTTTTTGTATTTAGAAAATTAAATAATTCAATATACAATGCTATATTGCATAATTTCATTTTCAAAATAAAAAATAAAATACAAAAATTATAAAACAATTGTATTTGCAATGCAGCCATCAGCTCTGACGCTGTGTGTGTGTAGCAATGCATTTAACATGGCGACCCAATCAAAACGGGTCCGCGACCCATTTTGGGTCGCGACCCTGAGTTTGGGAAAGGCTGATGTAGAGAATTCAAACGGCACTTATCATGGCTGCCACTGATGGACTTCCGGGTAATTTGTTTCACTCGGTTAGAAAGGTTCCTAAGCTAAATGGACTATTCGACTGCAGCCAGGGGGTGAACACTTTTCAAAATAAAATGGGAAACCAAAGACAGAAAAAGACAAGACAAAACACAGACAGATCGTGACAGGACCAGTTTTATTATATTATTATTATTACTAGTACATCTCCGGATCATTGACGAGTGAAAGTTTCCACAACACAACTTAAAAGAAACGTCAAATTTGTCGTCAATTGATTAGGAGGGGACTGACATAAATTGCAAAGTTACGCTTAGAAACACTTGATCCAAAGTTTCAAATTTTGCAAGTAGATAAAAGCTTTATAAAATGTAATCTACTTTATTTAAACTGAAAATAGGCCTTTTGACGTCTACGTGAAAGTACAGGTATTATAACCATTAACACTGGCGCAGTTCTATTAAAGTGTCCCATTAAGTCCTGATAATGGAACAAGTCAGTGTGAAAAATACCTGAAGTCTGAAACTGAAGCATGCTAAATGGAATTCAGCCGCAATTAATTTGATTATTTAAACGTATACTGCCAGTCATACCAAGTTTTTATAGAATTTTCTGGAACTGAACACAATCAACCTGTGTTCTTTTGAGTTCGACTGTCCCTGACCAGTGGTGTTTGTATTACTGTGCTTAACAAATGGACGGATCTAGATTCACATTCTGAGTCTCAGATAGGGTTCACAGAGACGAGCCTGTAAACAGGGGTTAACCTTCACTTGTGCCAAGACTTCTGCAGATTTTACTTCTATTGGCCAAGAGCCAGCCTTTCCCTCCCACCTTCGCCTTGATAGCCTATCAGCAATTGAAACGAGTCGAGAGATTGAAAATAATCCAGAGCGGCCAATTTATCAGAAGTCGCTCTTATGGCTCATTACAACGGAGTGTGCTCATAATGAAGGCTGAAAACGAGGGCCATTAACAAGGGCGGGCACTCTGAGCGCCGCCCTACATCACATTCTTTAGAGTGGATTTTTTTCTCTCTTGGTAACTGTGGTAATAATGGAACAAATTAACAAAACACATGTTTATAATTGATGTTGTTGACATTGTGTAAGTGCATGCCCAAGGCTCACTCACAGCAAACTGATACTCTCATCTATTCATAAAGTAACACAGAGACAAGACTTACAGGTCACAGAGACTTTTTCCTACAAAGTGACAAAATGACTTGAATGACCAATACTTTGGTAAATTAAATTAGTGTCGAACAGGCTTTAAAAATTGAAAAACCTCATTGATTAATTTTTAACTGTGAATGTTTTAGAAAAACTCTTATGTTGCTATGTTAACACATACATATGAAATTATGTTTAAGTGGTCTCAGCATAGGGACTCAGGGACTTGTTTACTCTGTTTTCAACTCTTTCAACAAATACACAGACAAAACACAAATACATTGTATGTTGTTGAAATATAATACATTATATAACACATTTTTGTATCTTTGTATCGATATAATGAATACTAAAACAAAGTAACAATGATGTGACAGCTGAAGAAGTGAAGAGGAGACAGGCAGGAAGTAGAGAGAGACAGACGGACTCTCGTGACAACAGAGAATCCTCCCTCACTCACCCCTTTGTGAACATAATACAGACCGTGTGTGTAAGTCCTCAAGAATCCTAGCAATGCAGATAAAATTGACTCATTAGTCTATTTAGTCAGTGCTGTCTAAAGTTCACATATGATAGTATTTCCTCACTGTTATTATCAAAACATTTGTCCCCTTTTGGAATTGATAAAAATCACACAATTTCATCTGCAAAATCTGCATACATCAAACTTTAGCAGAATTCTAACTAGTGGTGTTTGTGTGCATTATGCAGAAAATACTATTGCCAATAATTCAAATATTCCTTAAGCTTTACTCCTATTTAAAAAAAACATATATACCTACAGCTGACAGGTTTGATATTTTGATATTTTTATGACAACTTGTACAGATTGAATCCTTTTTTTGGACGCACTTTGACCCTGGTGATGACTACTGACATGTGTACATGTCCTTAAACTGTTTTGAATACATCTGATAACAAGCCCATTGAACGTATCAATCAGGTGTCCAAATCACTTGTTTTTTATATTTCAACATTTTCTGTCTAGGTGACCGTGACCATGACCTGACCTGAGGATGGAGCCCACCCTCACATCCACACATCAACACCCTAGTGATCGGCCTGCTGTTTTAAGAATGTTTACCGAAATGAAGCCTCTGTTTGTATGCTGCTCCTCACGTGCCACTCGTTACCAGTGTTGTGCTAGTTACTGAAAACCAGTAACTAGTTACCATTAGTAGTTACTTCATTTCAAAAGTAACTCAGTTACTTTACTGATTACTTACACCAAAAAGCGTTAATGTGAACAGTAACGCATTAGTTACTTAAAAAAAGGCTCCCATTAATGCCCTTATAGCCTTCATTTCAGTACTGTTATTGCATTGGAGAATAATACAATCTGTTGATCAAGAAATAGCAATAGAAATAGTAAAAATAGCCTGCATGTGTTCTACAACATACCGTGCAATGGCTTTATCAACTTTTCCCTAGCTAGCAGTCTCTCGGTTAAAATCCAGCCGCTGTTGCTTAGGTGGAGGTGGAGTGGCGTCGGATGAGTCTGGGTCTGTGGTCTAGGCCAGTGTTTTTCAAAGTGGGGGCCCCGACCCCCCGGGGGGCCGCAAGGGGGCACCAGAGGGGTCACGCAAAGTTTG
>NW_011343633.1:0-2209 GCF_000735185.1 Notothenia coriiceps | reverse complement strand
CAGCAGTCTGTGGTCAATGTGTGGCTGACTCTCAGCTAACAGCAGTCTCTGGTCAATGTGTGGCTGACTCTCAGCTAACAGCAGTCTGTGGTCAATGTGTGGCTGACTCTCAGCTAACAGCAGTCTGTGGTCAATGTGTGGCTGACTCTCTCCTAACAGCAGTCTGTGGTCAATGTGTGGCTGACTCTCTGCTAACAGCAGTCTCTGGTCAATGTGTCGCTGACTCTTTGCTAATCATCAACTTTCTCAAATCTTTCCAGCCTCTTGTTTGAGTGGAGCTTTTCTCACTTCAATGAAACCTCACTGCAGGTTCACAGTGATCCTTTAAAAGTCTTTAATTAGATGTTATATCATTATGTTAAGTTTTAATTTAGGGATAGCTGCATCAGAAGTTGCTTCTTAGAGCAGGGCTTAGTCTGCACCGGGTAACTTTATATTAACTAAACCTACCTGGGTCCAAACACCTGTGGACTTTAAACACTATAAAAGGCTATAAATAATATAAAAGCAATAAAGGTGAGCGGTTTAAAACCATGTTCTCTGAATCTGAGGTGTCTCTGCAGGTAATCCTTGGAGTCTGATTCTCATTCAAAACCTATTTACTCATGTTTTCCAGTATGGATGTAATACTTAATTAGCATTCATAAAGTTCTTAACAAGTTCTTTAAAATGGTCTTGACAAGGTCTGAAAAGGGTCTTAAAAGGGTCCTACAAATGTAATAATAAGGTCTTAACAAGTTCTTAAAAAGGTCCTACAAAGGTCTTTAAAAGGGTCTTAAAAATGTCTTGGCCAGGTCCTGAAATGTTCCTAACGAGCTCTGGTTTGAACCCCTGTGTCTGCAGATGAAGTGGGCCGAGGTGGTGCAGGACTGCTCTCAGGCCGTGGACATGAACCCTCGATACATCAAGGCTCTGTTCAGGAGGGCCAAAGCTCTGGAGAAGCTGGAGAACAGGAGGGAGTGCCTGGAAGGTCAGTCTGAATGTTCAATGTGTAACGACAAACCTTTCCAGCCCTGTGTTGTATGTTTAGTAGTTTCTCTCCTGTTACTGCCTGGCTCTCCTTTCAGCAGCGCTGTCATACACCCTCTGTTTATCCCGTTTGAATCCACGTTTCCACCAAACACTTTTTACATCCTGGTTCTTTTTAACTAATGAAGGATGCTAGTGATGAGACGAGAACAAGCTGAGCTAACGTTAGCAGCAGAAACTCAGACTTTAAACTTTCTCCATTGTTTCACTTTATGTTAATATTTATATCGAGACGCTGAAAACCTCCTGAAGCATCCACACTGAAGGAGACGCTCCCATCATACCTTCTGTTCACCATCACAGAGAAACTCTCGCTCTTTACTGATTGTCTCTGTCAGAAACACACACTGGGCATTGAGCGGCCCCTTACTCGTGTTGTCTGAGCTGCTGTGTGTGCTTGCTGTGTGTGCAGACGTCACAGCGGTCTGCATCCTGGAAGCTTTCCAGAACCAGCAGAGCATGCTGCTGGCAGACAAGGTGCTGAAGCAGCTGGGCAAGGAGAAGGCCAAAGACAAATACAAGGTGACCCCTCCCTCCTCACCTCCTCACCTCCTCACCTCCTCACCTCCTCCCTCCTCACCTCCTCCCTCCTCACCTCCTGACCTCCTCACCTCCTCCCCTCCTCACCTCCTGACCTCCTCACCTCCTCACCTCCTCACCTCCTCCCTCCTCCCTCCTCACCTCCTCACCTCCTGACCTCCTCACCTCCTCCGGACCCTCTCAGTAACCCCTCTCTCTCTCTCTCTCTCTGCTTCAGAACCGAGAGCCCATGATGCCGTCTCCTCAGTTCATCAAGTCCTACTTCAGCTCCTTCACCGACGACATCATCTCACAGCCGCTGCAGAAGGGCGAGAAGAAGGACGAGGACAAGGACAAAGAGGGCGAGACGGCCGAGGTCACGGAGAGGTCAGAGACCCTAACCCACTCTCTCTGTCTCCTGTCTGTCTCCTCCTGATGTCTCTGTCTCCTGTCTGTCTCCTCCTGATGTCTCTGTCTCCTGTCTGTCTCCTCCTGATGTCTCTGTCTCCTGTCTGTCTCCTCCTGATGTCTCTGTGTCCTGTCTGTCTCCTCCTGATGTCTCTGTCTCCTGTCTGTCTCCTCCTGATGTCTCTTGTCTCCTGTCTGTCTCCTCCTGATGTCTCTGTCTCCTGTCTGTCTCCTCCTGATGTCTCTGTCTCCT
>NW_011343631.1:0-2342 GCF_000735185.1 Notothenia coriiceps | reverse complement strand
AGTGGTACGAGAGACAGAACGAGAGCAAGACAGACAGACATTACGAGAGCGAGACAGTTTGTCCCCGTACCACTGGTTGAAAACCACTGCTGTAGATCACTGCCGGTACGTGCGCTGGGAGCGCACCGTTTAAGTTTGAAAGTTGAAAAGTTTGTGTGTCTGAAATGCTATGTGATACAGTACAGTTTACACAGCACAGTACATGTTCTGTAGCTACTATTGCACTAAATGGTAACACTTGAATACGTTATGCAAATATGCAACTTGTTTGTTGAAATGTTAATAAATGGGAGCTTCCTCAAACAGCCATCTCTTTCCCGACAATCCCCTCTGTGCACGAACCCTTACATATGGTAATTAAACATTAAAACACCTGCGGCTTATAGTCCAGTGCGGCTTATATATGTACACATCATTCAATTTAGCTGCTGCGGCTTATATTCAGGTGCGCCTTATAGTCCCAAAATTACGGTAGTTTATTTATGGAATCCCGTTGGATTTGACGTCATCTGAACAGGACATCGCACGCTCACTGCTTGATAGCGCGAAGGCCCGTTTACGCCGGTTGTTAAACAACATCGTTATGGGGAAATGCAAGTCTGCGTCCAAATGGTTGGAAGATAAGGAGGAAGGGCAATCAATACTGTATATAGTCAATGTGAGGTAAAGTGTGTCGCCAAGGTAACCGGTTAAAACTCAAAGTGGCGATGAGGTCTTAAAATGTATGGGAAGGGTCTTAAAAAGGTTTTCCATGGACTTCAGGATTCCTGCATATACCCTGGTAAATACTGATTTTGCATTGTTTTAATGTTGTGTTTGTGTCTTAAAGGCGCGTGCGTAGTGACAGCTTTCAGTCGGATCAGAAGATGGTCCAGGAGGAGCCGGAGGAGGAGCCGGAGAAGCTTGCAGGTGATTATTCCTCCACATAACGTCATCTTACTGTCACACTGGGCCAACTCTGTTTGCTTCATGACCCCACTGTCATCTCTGATTTCAAATAAATGCTATCAGTATAGAGACCCCTCAGAACATCGGCAATTGTTGTTTTTTGCCACCTGTCCCCCTGAAGCCTTTCTATTATTATTATTATTATTATTATTATTATTATTATTATTACTACTACTTTGTGTTGTTTAGCTGATGCTTTTATCTGGAGCTACTTACAGACTTACTATCGTAGACATGCATTCAGGATTAAAGAGGCCCTATTTTAGCTTTTCGGGAACCCAAGGACACTTCTACATGTCGGAGCAGCACTCCTTTTTCCGTTTGAATCAGTTGTCTATGCACTTTCTATGAACTTTCATGTGAAAATAAGCTTCTGGCCGTTTGAGATAAAGCAGAACAGACTAGAGTGCACTTCTAATGCTTAGACAAGGCAAGCTATTGTTCATTTTTAACTTAATTTGACTTGTTATCTTATCACCATGTTCTATATGTATCTCTACTGCTGCTGGTCACTGACAGCAACAAAAAACACACACACACGCACACGCACACACACACGCACACGCACACACACACACACACACACACACACACACACACATACACACAACACTCCAAATGTTACTGTTTCCACTCGGACAGCTACACCATTGTTTGGTTTCCACGGTAACCTGTCTCCTTAGTAGCGCGCACAACTGAAAGTCTGAGAGGGTGTTCAGGAGGAAGTTAGTCACAGAACAGGAATGGACAACTCGACCCTCTGCTCACTCCTTCCCTGTACATTAAACTATACAGGTCCAGCCCACACACATGACAGCACAGCTGCTCCATCATTCCATCTCTTCTTTTTTCCTGCTCAATACGCTCTTGTTTGACAAGCTGAATGTTGACTGGTGTTTGACTGAAGCAAGCGCACTTTCTTTGAACACATTCTGTGAAAAGCTCCAGTTATTAACTCCGGTATTTACAAAGCTGTCATCTCCACATTTGGATTTGATGGATATCCATCGATTTGATTGATTATTATCGGAGCAAATGATCAAAGTAGTAACGGAGGGAAAATATTTTCGTTTGGATTACGGGTCTGGGGGGAGCTCGTGTGTGTGTGTGTGTGTGTGTGTGTGTGTGTGTGTGTGTGTGTGTGTGTGTGTGTGTGTGTGTGTGTGTGTGTGTGTGTGTGTGTGTGTGTGTGTGTGTGTGTGACTATTACACACACACACACACACACACTCCAGAAAAACGCGATTCTGCGATCGCAGAATTTCCCGCATAATCAGCAAAATGGCGCAGATTTTTAAAAGGCCGCATAATCCCCGCATTTTTCCACACAAAATTGAGGGAAAAAAAAGTTAACTCGTCTTGACGTGAAGTAGTGATGATGATGACACGATGTC
>NW_011343630.1:0-2363 GCF_000735185.1 Notothenia coriiceps | reverse complement strand
TATGGAATATGTAGCTGGGTGCAGGGCATATGCAGGAATCCTGAAGTCAAATGTAATACCTTTTTTAAGACCCTTTCCATACATTTTAAGACCTCATCGCCACTTCAAGTTTTAACACTTTACCTCACATTTACTATATACAGTATTGATTGTCCTTCCTCCTTATCTTCCAACCATTTTGACGCAAACTTTTAATACTTTAAGACCCCGCGGACACCCTGATAAAGAGGTGGATAAATGGTGCCACCTAGTGCCCTGAGGCCTAAATGAATACCAATGCCATCAGCAAACCAATACAAATGTTGGTTTTAAAGCCAAGCAATGACATCCTCACAAGTTTTTTTTAAAATAAAACAGGTGTCTAGCATCATCGTCTACAATGAAGAAACCCCTTTATACAAACAAAGGAAAGATGATGTGATTAAAATGTATCACAGGCAGATTTACCTCCATTCAATGACTTCCTCCGCTGAGAGTATGGAAACACTCTCTGCCACCGTGTAAAAGTTCTTCTTCAGTGGTGGGACGTCTGAAGGGAGTTGCAAATTATACAGTAATACTTTGAAGCCATGAATTCATTTTATTCATGTTGGTGTCATATCACAAGGCCGTTATACCGTTCAACTTTAGCTAGTAACTACAGACAAAGAAAATATATAGAATAGTTTTGTTAGTTTTCAAATCCATATGCAGCAGTAGGGCCATCACCTGCAGTTTATGTACAGTAGTGAGAATAAACGAGTCCTCACCTTTCCACTTGAGCTCTAGAAACTTTCCCTTGTTCTCCCGGAGGTTTTTCCAATCCATTACGGGGAGGGGCGGGACATCAGTCGAATTCTTTAATTCTGCAGCAGACCAGCAAGAGCTATCTGTCTCTCCTCCATCTTCTTTCCCTCTGTAGCATCCTCCATTGCCACCCCCCGTGGAGCCACCTCCAAAGTGCCCCCCTCTACCAGGACCTGAGAAACAGAACAATACACCAGAGAAAAACATTTTATAAACTGCAGCGTGGTAGTGTAACTAAGAATCAGCAAGTGTCACAACTTTGTGTTTTCTACGCACACTGCTTCCATTGTTACAGCTATCAAGTTCAATAGAGGAACTGATAATGCTTAAGACATCTAAATGTGTGAGTATTCATTGCATAACGAGATCAGTTACTTTTTTTTTTATGTGTTGTCTGTTCATCTTTCTTTATTATTGACTTTAAAACAGAAAAGGAGAAGCAGAAATATTTGATAAGTCTATCTTATTATGCCCCAAACAGCTACTGCACCAAACTTTTGGTTGCAGAAACAAAGTGTAAGAAAGCTGGGGGGGATATATTCCACACTGTATGGGCTGCTAAGTTTGACACCTAGTGGTGACATTTTGTAAACCATCCTGGTCCCATATTTGGCTTAATATCCAACTGTTTGAACATTGAATGTGGCCCTGCTAAATACAAATCTGGAATGTTTTCACATGCAGAAAAATGTGATTCTGAGGACAAAGCGTCACATTTGACAACATCTATGGGATGAGACTTGTGGAAGGATATTTAGCACCTAATTGAATGCTTTCATGATAGTTTCCAGAAAAATTACCATTTTCAGAGTTGCTATCTGACACCAGTTCTTCAATCATCTCCTTGGCCTTCTGCTGGGCTTCAGAGGACCCCAAGAGGACCACCTCACCTTGATAGTCCCCTTTGTTTACCTACAATGTAAAAAGTGAATAAAAAAAACTGCAGAGATAAAAGGGAATATATCAAACATCCTATACTAGCGCTGCAAAAAATGATTTTTTGTACCAGGGTCAAATAATCTGACGATTATTAATCTAGATTAACTAGTATTTGGTCTCTATGTCAAAAAGGTGAACATCAGGTCAATCAGTGTTTTTCAAAGCCCAAAAGGACCCCATATTACTTGTTTTGTCCACGATTTAAAGTTGTTTACATTACTGTCATAGGGCATGAGACACCAGAACATATTGACATTTAAGAAGCTGGAATCAAGCAATTTTGACTTATTGTTTATTTACTGAAATTGATGGCTTATAATGTAAATCGGCAACTTGATCAATTCATGCAGCTCTTTCCTAAACATGCCCTGACCATGGCTCTGCAATGATGCCAAAAACTACCCTATAATATGATATATTGAGTGGCGAAGTCACGCCCATCTACTTCCGGTCCATTGGACCTTATTTCTGAAAAATTATGTATTGAAGTCAATGGAGAGAGAAAACGTATCTTTCAATCCCGTTTGAATTGTGCCACGAATTACACATATGTTTGTCAATCTTAAAAAATAATTTCCATGTCAAAAAAAGTCAGTTTTTCGTAAAACTGTTGAAATATAAGACTATGAAAAATACGC
>NW_011343629.1:6843-17426 GCF_000735185.1 Notothenia coriiceps | reverse complement strand
TGCTTTAACCACTAGGCGGTGCACACAAGGTACACACAGCTATAATAACTTTGTATTATTAGTGTAGGACACTTATGTATTTACAACATCTGAAGATGTGTAGTTTTATACATGTTTTCACATAATTTTATAGCATATTGCTATACTATTTCAGACTCAGTATTTACATTCTTATATTCAAAGAAAATCAAAGTCCTTTTATATCAGCTGTGCACCGTTATGGTGTAAATATAACCTATCTACGAATTAGATCAAATATAAAAGTCAGCCGAATTAAGGTTGATACTGCAAGGAGACGTATTGTGTGAAGACTGAGACTGAAGGCACACAGGGGATAGGTGATATATTTATTGATCCACGTTAAGTATTCAGTTTCGGCGGCATTTCTTCCAGTTTTTCCAAAGGTCTTCTCATCAGGGCTCTATTAAACAAAGAACTACGGCAGATCTGTAATATGTAATGCAGCCGAACCGTGTATTACAATGCCGTTATGTGATGACTTTTAAGAGTAAAGACAAAACACTACGGAATTAAGTATTATTTTATTACTTTTAAAATGTTTTCCGGATTTCATATCATATAAACACCAAATCCCAGCATGCATTGCGGCAAAATCATCCAATCAGCAAGCTTAAACCATAGCTGAGGATCTTGGGTAATCGCTCGAAATGCCTACGTCTGTTTCCGGTTATTTTTATTTTGAAATTCAGTTCCTGACGGACGCCAAAAAAGCCCGAGATTATGGAATTAAACCAATAAATAAAAGCAAGGATAATTGTGTGTTATTGGTGAGTAAATAACAGTGTGTTATTTTGAAAAGAATAACAAATTAGAAGAAAAAAAGATTTAAAAAAATACAGATTTCAGTGTTCTGAGGCTCTGAGCCCCATTTATTTTCCTCACAGACGGAAACAAAAGTCCGAAATTATACGATTTAAAATAAAAGCAATAATTGTGGCTTGATATTGGGTAAGAACATGTTTTTATGAACCACACAGCTTCCGGTCTTCCATGACCCGACCGGAGAAAAAGACGTGCTGCAGGCACGAAACACATTACCAGTAGAAATACATTGCTTTTAAAATCGTGCTGTGCAACACGAAAAAAAGGGGAAAATCGTGTTGGTGAACACGAATCAATAGATTAAAAATCGGGTTGGTGAACACGAAATGCCATGAGACTGGGTTATACATGCTAGCGTTATCCATACTAGCCTGTACACATGCTTATTGCACAGCTAGCATTAGCTATATTTACCTTGTTTACACTTAGCGGTCCTATGTGTTAATCTGTGTATGTTACACTTGCATGTATGAGATCATTAAGTGCCTTGTAACTTCTTTTTGTATAGTTTCACTCCGTTTGAATGTACTGCAAATAAGTCAATAAAGGAGCATGGCTGCTCATTCCCTGGCTCTCAAAAGAGTTTGGCTGGCTGTTTAATCTATGTGTTCACACTGAGACAGCACAACACATAGAGAGAACAGTACACCTATTGTGTAAGTACATACAAGCAGGTCACACAGTATGATCACAAATAAATAAAATCTGTTAAAAAAAATCTGTTTTTATTCAAAAGTACATGCTGTATTATGTGTTCTCAGCCTTGGAGAAACTTGACATGTTTTGGTACGTGTCTCAACCTCTCTTTAGTGGTTCAATAATAAAACAGATATTTCAACGTGTGCCTACTTTGTTCATGTGCTGTTGAGGTTAATTTCAGCAGTTGTGTGCTATAATGTATTTACAAAGTGAAGAGGAGGCAACTTTAGAATAGGGAACCCGTTCAGGTCAATTAGAGTCAAACTAATAGCTTATTGCAGTGTTTCCCCTATCATTTTCTTGGAGGGGCGCTGCGCCCTGCCAACGGAGCCCCGCGCCCCCCCTGAAAATCAAGGTGTTAAAAATAAAAAAATTGCAACCAATCTATATCTACTGTCACTTTTCACATTGGACATATGTGCTTTTTTATTAAATAAACTAAACGCTTTCATTTTAAGTTGTGAGTTGTGCCAGATGGATTTTAGGAACTTCCCCTCGATTCTATTGGCTATAACGGTTAAAAAGAGATGTCAATCATCAAAATCGACCGATGGGTTCCAGAGATATGGAAAACCCACCCAAAATGTTTATATAAATCTCTCTAAAAAGGTCAAATGTCATTTGTTTTCCATCAATCTTGACACAGGGTACTTATATGTTATATTTTAGATTCCTAAAGCTTTTAGTCTACTATCCCATCATTCAAGGGTGGTTTTCAATAAATAATGTTTTTCTTTTTGTTCAATCTGAATTTACTTTAAAAAAATAAATAAAATATTGATTCTGACTCTTCTGCATCCAACCCACAGGTTTATCATTGCTTTGAGAAAAAAGATTATTAATTTACCCCTTTTTAGAACTTAAGTTATCGTCATTTGTTCTGGGAATGTCATTTTCGAGCCTGTGGCCTAAAAAACAGGCTGAGGGCTTAACAGGTTAATAGTATTGCTTCTAACTAACCTACTACAATGACGTGGAACCTGTTGACATAATACATTTAATAAAAGTCAATGTTTATTTTTTTTATCGTAGGTTAGTTCGGAAAGCATTAATATAAAGTTTAACCTAATATTTTTTATTTTAACCTAATATTATTGCTTTCAACTAACCTAATACAGTTATCTGAAATCTGTTGACATATATCCATTTCATTAAATGCAACGCTTCAGTTTCAGTGCTACTGTGAATCCTGCAGAGTACTACAGGTTTTTGTTATAGATCCAAAATAAAAAAAATAAAAGTTCACTTGATCACAGCTACAGAAATACATTACAAATTAATTATAGTAAAAAAAATTACATTTGAATTCCCAAGAGATAAGCATTGATCCAGTACAGTATACTGTTGTTGGATGGATGAAAAATGAAGTGACAGCTCTTCCTGTTAATCTCACATCTTTGCAGCTTGTAGGGCATTCCATTTGTCCTGAGCTCTTCATCCATCAGCTTCTGTTCACGGTGTGACAGTGAGTGTGTGTCGTGAGGACATCATGAGGACACAATTGTGACAAATGACATTGTTTATCTTCCGTATTCTATATTTCATGCATCCGAATGATCCAAGATCATGTCTACATTATTTTCTAAAAGCTTAAGGTTTTAGAGACATTATGTGTCTGATAAGTATAAAACAGCGTTCTTCTGCCAGGTGATCCATAACTGCAGTATGTAGAACTTTAATCATTTACTTTTTGCCTCAAGAATTGGTTCAAGATTGGTTCTGACCTACTGGTGGCACAAATTGCATCGTTTGGCATCGCCAACATCTTCTGGATGTATTGCCTAACATCAATGAAGTTCATAACAATCCATTCAACAGTTGATTTGTTTCATCAACAGGCTGGCCACATTTACAATCTATAGTATAACATTAGTGTTTGTGTACTTGCATGTATTAAACACTGTCATCAGACATTCAGAGTGTAAAAGTGTTTTTCTTTCCTTCTATGAATTCATGGACCTTTTACCCTTGAGATACAGGAACATATTTTATTGATCATGAATACAATACCCTTGCGTGGACATGTCTTCAGGCATTTTTGCACCTTCCCTGTGACCATTGCAGGTTAAAAGGGAGAGTGTTTTTCTCTAACCCCCCCTCTAGAGAACTGGTGAGCTGTGCAGCACTGAGGCGGTCATGATGTTTGGAGATACATTATTGTCTAGAAACAAACGGTGTCTTCAAATAGCTCTCTCCTTAATTTGAAAAATGAGCTCACTTTTTCAGCGTTCTCTAGGAGAGGAAATGAAGTACCCTCAAAGGAACATTAAACTACACTCCTGTGTATTCCCTGCATTACATATTCAAAGCATTATTCAATAGAAAGGAAGGCTATTAACTGTGCTGCTTTCCGGGATCTGGTCCAAGTCAGATCAGAATCCTGCTATGGTTAAATCCCCATAAGGGTTCCTGAGACGAGGCTGGCACTCCGTCCCGTTGGCGAGCCGAAGACCCAGGCATAATGACGTCAGGCACGATGGTCCTGTTGGCTGTTTGCTGATAAAACAGGCGGGAAAGCTCTCGGAAAATGTCCTGAAGAATTGCCGTAGAGCTTCATTGGTGAGGTGTATTGTTTGTTTCTCCTCTCTGGTAAACCTCGCCTCAGGATGGGCAAATTGACTTTGAAAACGGGGACAAGGCTGGTCTCAGAGGACAGTCTGCGGATCCCTGAGACACCTTCTGCTACTGCTATCTGCTTCCTATGGAAATAAAGAGGGAAAATATTGCTCTGTGCTCATAAAAACGTCTGCTCTTACTAAATGTTGTAATTTTATAAAGCCAGACCGATAACGGATCTCTTAATGATTAGATTACAGTACGAACAAAGCATACAAAAGTCTTTTTCTATTTTTGTTCCCGAACAAAAGAAGAGAATGAAAGTAATTACTATCCACACTATCTGCACTTACGCAGCTGACATCATTGGTTTTATTAAGCATCTCCTCCACTCATGGCCTACATCTGCCCTCATTTATCTCTGATGTATTTTCTTCCCTCTTTCTTTTTCATGTGAAAAAATAAAGGAAGACACGAAGATAAATTTCCTCCGAAACATTGAATCATCTTTTATGGATTCTTTGGGTGGCTATCTTCTTCTGCGACTAGTAATCTTTGGCAAGCCTTATTGTCACGCAGCCATAGCAATTTGACTTTTTTAGATACAATTGGAATTGATGGTGTGTCTGTCAATTGTTTCCCTTGCTTTTTTGATCGATCTTAATTCACCATAACCCATGTAACTCAGCTCTGTAACCTTTGGGTGGCTCTATCGATTTATGACGCCATAGGCCTTTCGACCTCAACCATTCAATTAACTGGAAGGATACAAACCTGTACGAAAAAATAGAAAAATAGATTTTACTGCATCACAACGGTTGAAACTGCCGCAATAGCGAAGTAAGTCTGCAGCCTTCTAAAGATTGGTGGTTCATATTATGTGTTGACATATCCCAGCACTAAATGTATAACTGGCAATCGACAAGTGTCTTTAAGTTGCTCTTGCTTTTTCTGCGCTGTTCCCTTGTTCGAGGACTTTTACCTTTTCTTAACTGGGTAAAGTTCAGCCACCATGAATCTAAAATGTAATGCATTCAAATATACTAAAATGAAAATTACAACAAATATTCCATAGTGTTACCTGATTGAGTAATGTAAAACGAATGGGAATTTTTGGCCACAGCTGACATTGTTAAAGTTAACAGACTTCTTCCTGGGGTTTCATATGACTGTACGTGGACCATGATTAGAGAGTAGGAGTGCAACAGACTGTTATACCTAGTAGCAGTCAGCTGAAGGTCAACGTGGAAGAAGCAAAGACCTTATAGAATGGTTGAAGTTTTAGAAACACTTTCAAATACCTAGATAATTTGACCACCCTGTTAACATCCATATGTTTTCATCTGTTCACTACCAGTTTGTATTGCAGAAAATTTCAAGCGCAAGTTCAGTGACCTGTGTATTTGTACTTGAGTTATTTTGTCCCCCTTGCCACAGAGCCAAAAAGGATATGGTAAATGGTAAATAGACTGCACTTAAGTATATAGCGCTTTATCCAGACTTTATGACCCCGCAAAGTGCTTTAAAAAGTTAATGTCATCATTCCCCCATTCACACTTCATTCATACAGACAACAATGTGCCATTTTTGCTCATGGAAGCTAACATTCACATACATTCACACACCGTTGGTCCTGCCATCGGCAGTAACTAGGGGTTAGGTATCTGGCACAAGGATACATCGACATGTTGACTGCACTGGGCTGGGATAGAACCTTCCGGTTGAAAGACGAATGCACTCCCTTGCAGCCACAGTCCCCCCCATACGTATACAATTGCCCTTGTCAATTAGTGGACTATCCCTTTAAATATACATTTTGGATAAAAAGCTTTACAGTGACTTCTTAAATCAGCAAATAGAAGAACGACATTAAAACTGCAGCCCCTATTGATCTGCAGATGGCTGCGAAAGCGAGGACCAATCAGCAGCAGAGGCAAATACTTTGGAGGTCCTTCACTCACACCGAAGCTCAAGGAGCTGTCCTGTCCTCTGTCACAGCCAACAGCCACTTTATACATTTTATAGCTCTGACTTCGTTTCAGACTACAGGCAGGTCCAGGAGCAAGATGTTAGTGGAGGGGGGGGGGGGTTAATCCCAGGCCTCCATCTGTCCGACAGTGGGCACAGAGTCCTGCCTCTGGTCTGATTACACTGCAACCAGCTGGTGACGGCCTGTGGCAGTGCAAGTCCAAGTGTCTCACTTTTGGAGTGTTAATAAGTGGTCCTTAGTTATTTATTTTAGTTGTTTTGCATTTAATGCATGTCAGGGTGTTACACAGTAACCAGGTGGTGCAAAATGTGTGTACAATGATCCTCTTGTGGACTAGGATTGTGATGCTTATAACATTATCCTGACAAACTATTACATGACATGTTTCCATACACAAGTATGTTAATATCCCTGTTTACACACTCTGTGCACTTTTAATTTGTTTTTAAAGAGGACAGATCTGCTCATGTTCAGCTTCATATAAGCATTTAGTGTCTCTACTGTGACATGTCTCAATGCTTTAAAGTTCAAAAAGCTCTTTATTTTTCTTATACTGCCTGTGCTGTACCATCTCTTTGCACCCTCTTTCTGAAACCAGAGCTCAGTCTGCTCTGATTGGTTAGCTGGCCGGCTCTGTTGTGATTGGTCAACTGCTTAGAGATGTCCTTGCCCCTATGATACAGAAGTATACAGCAGGGATTTTAGCCTTTACAGACCATTTACATGCACAAAACCTATATAACACACTACAGGAATGGGGAACGCCACAGAGACCACAAGGAAGGAAGAGGGATTCACCAATCCCACGGCCAAATCCCGCTGAACTACAATTAAGACACCAGAGGAACCAAGCCGAAGGTGAGAAAACGCCAGACAACGGCAACTCACCAATAGTTGCAACACTGCGACCAGGGAGCCTCCGGCGGAGCAAATCCTCCTCAAAAGCACCGGACGTCAGCTGCGCTAAGACAGAGTAGTGTCAAGCCGGGTGTTGCTTGTGCCAATGAATAAATCACAGAATGCAAGAGCTTTACCTGTCTGGTAGAGAGTGTGATGCGCGAGCTGCCATGCCAAACAAAGTACGCTGCCACGCCAGGCTGCAGCCACAAGGGAGAAGCGGAGAGGGGAGGGACCAGATTGGTCACCTCCACTTAAGTAGCAGGTGCGCACAATTGGTGCGCTGGCACGGTGACAAGCAGCGGCACAGAGGGAGAAGACATCCGGTCACATCTGCATGAACACTTTCTATGTATCTCTCTATGCTCTACTCTCTTTCTTTCTGAGAATTGGTTAAATTATGTTTAAACATCGCTATCGTTGAATCACAATTCACCTAAGTTTCCACCACCACCAACTCAGAGAGAGGGTCGACTCGCCACATACATATCTTTCCATATTATATATATTGTTCTCTTCATTGCTATATCACAGTATCATAAACACACTTTATTCCATGTTGGTTTCTAGTACAGTCTTTTCCTATATGTATAATATACCATTGGTTGAATGAGGATATGTGTCCTAGGACAAGGTTCTGAAAGCAGGATTTTTAAGACAGGTAGATTTGTGCTGTTGTATTGTTTGAAATGTACTACGATCTTATATAATCCCACCGTGCATGCTGGGGCGGAAGGAAGATCAGCATCAGTCCGGATGTCTTCCTCCTCAGTGACAGCCTGTCTGACTGAAGAGCTTTGAAACTGTCCATGTCCCGGTTCCAGAAGATGACACTACTTTAACAGAGGATCGCTGAAGCCCCTGACACTCTGACTGTAAAGACTTGACATGACAACATGAATGTGAATACAAAAGTTTTGAAAAGCAAGCATCAGCTCTACCAGGGAATGATACAGTGCCCCCTGGTTAAGAAATAATGCATACTCTTTAACTATTCATGGAACATTGGGCCAATTGTCTGTCACATCAATAAAGGGGGACGTTCATCCAGCAATCAGTCAGTGAGCCGGTGATGGCATCAATAAGACTGTGACGCTCCTCTTCCTCCTGGAGCCTGCCCCAACACACACATTCAACACATAGAAGCTCCCTGAGAGTTTTGTCAGTGGCTGATGAAGAGTGAGTTTGGACAGAAGTTCATGTGGTGGAAATCGATCAATCAATCAATCAATTCAAGTCAACAAAACTCTAAATTAATGCTAATATTCCCCTCGAATGTGCCATGCGTGAGATGGAGATATGTAACTGTTTGCTCACGGGTATCGATGGGTATCGTTAGGATTTTATCGACACCGATACTGATACTGCTTATCGATACCGGTATTTTTCAAGATATGAAGATTAAACAACAGTCATTTTATTGTAATTTATTTGTATTTATTATTTAATGTACCTTTTTCAATGTCAAACCAAGCAGGTATGAGTGTGATTGACAGTGTGTCTCTGGAAGGGGGGGGCGATAATTAGGGGCAGTTCATAAATCCATGTAAACATAACCATTATTCAGTTAAAACGAGACGCATGCGTGCGCACATCCTAAACCTGGAGCTCCGGTCGGCTAACCATTGTAATGATCGATTATCAGTAATCATTTTAAAGTTACACAGAATCATTGGATTAACCGTTGTTATGCCCTTGAACACAACTTTTGATCACAAAACAGCAAAGGTAAGACATAATTATCATCATGGCTACGTAAAGTTAAGTTTTTTTCTTGCTCTTTCTTGGCTGATAGTTCAGTGAGTGTTGGTCGTACAGTGATGAGACTTATACCAATGGAATCTGTGGAATAACAGCTTTCATGTGATATGTCATTTGTGCAGATAACATGACGTAGAAAAGATCGCTTTTGTCAGTTATGTGCTAAAGTAGCCGTTAGCCCCGTTTTGCTAAGTGTTGATTTAGACTCTTGGTGTTGGACTTCTGTTCCATGTAGGTAATGATTCATATAGTCATCGCCTCATTTGCATATCATGTAATGGCGGCTGTAGGAGAGAGGAGTAAAAAAAACGTTCCACCCTTCAAGGATCAAAAGTTGAAACCACCAGAGTAAATCCAGACGACAGTAGATCAGAAATGTCTCTATTAGAAAAATTAGAAAGTAGAAATAGTTTTAATAATTTTTTGTAGAAATATCCCTTACAATAAAGGCAGTATGCCCGTGTGTCATCTCCAATAAATGGCTTCAACCATCCTTTAAACTCAGGGTTTGATTCCCACTCCTTTCTGTACTTTTGTGATTACAGTTTAGACTGTGACATGATGACCTACGTCAGGGGTCCCCAAACTTTTTTCTCTGGGGGCCACATTATCGTTCCTGACTGTGATGAGGGGCCGGGATCGATCATGTGGGCTGTATACTAGGCCACTGCCTGTTATAGCCATAATTTCTAGCACAAAATAGTTCATCATTACAAGTGATTTGCAAAAGAAGTGAGTACTTCACATGTTTTTCAATTTGAAATACCACAGGTATTCCTTTTATTTTCTAATAACAACCATGTAAAAATAGCAAGGAAAGGTTAGAAAAACATGGTGATTGACAGTTTATGAGTGATACAATAGAAATGGTAGGCCTATATTACAGTGAGATGAGAAATCATCAAGTCAAGAAACTTGGTGAACAATATATCAACTAACCAACTCTTATTTGTATATTCAGGTGAGATTTTTTTTGTTCAAGGTGAAAATGCAATGAGCACCCAAACACTTTTACAGCACAATTATCATCCCTTTGAAATAGGAGATTGAGACGGCCAGGCCGGCGGCGGCGCCTACTTTCGTTTATTTTTAGGTTGCTCTTTGTCTGAAAGAGTCTACTTTGTAACGTAGTTGAAACTCTAACGTTGGAGTGATCCGATCGGTGGGTCTGTAGCCTTGCCGAAGAGCTGTCGGTCTTTCGTTCGGTGGTGTCAAGTGGTGGACTAGTACCATCTATATGACTAAAAATATTGATAATGTTAAAAATACCGCCACATCCTTGTGAGGCTTGATCTAAAAAACCTACCGTTTCCACTACGTAATTACAAAAATCTAACTATAAAATTAACTTATTCAACGATGTGGACATAAACATTTTAGTGCTAGTGTTCCTTTATGTTGTCCGCTCGTAGAAATACATTAATCGACTTACACCAGGTTACAGTAGGAGGCCACATACGGGATTCCAAAGGGTCCGTCGTTCTGCTCCCTGACGTTGACGAACTGGGAGTTTCTAGTGACGCGCCGGCCAGGCTAGGCAGAGAAGCCGGTGGGCCGAGTGTCCGTAGTGGCGCTTAAGTCCGAGGCGGGACCCTCCAGACGTATCTGTACTCGAACGCAACTGAAGGTCTCAAGACCCACCCCTGAGAGAAGCATCAAAGTTCCCGGGACCGCCGGCCTCCCACAATGACCAAGGCGGGCTCCAGAGACCTGGAGCGGTAGAAGAAGAGAAGTCGTCAGACGGCGCGCAGAGGGTACGCACCCCCACGCAGGAGAGAGAGGAGAGAGACGGCCAGCAGACGAGAGGAGGAGAAGGAGAAAGAGGAAGAAATACGTG
>NW_011343629.1:0-4483 GCF_000735185.1 Notothenia coriiceps | reverse complement strand
GCAGAGGAACTTTAGACCATCGAAGGAATCAGTATGCCTCAAAAATAAATAGGTCATACAATGTGTAGCCAGACCACATTTAAAAAAGTGTTCATTCATGGTGTTGCAAAGCCGGCTCTCACTTCCACATCAGACCAGTGAAGGGGGCATACTCTAATTATCAGTTTTGAAAAGTGAGAATAATAAGCGGGTGTCAGATTTCACTACAATCAACACTTTGTCTGGGGTTTAGTGAGGCCTCTGATATCTCATAATAGTTTAATCTAAGAGAAAACACTGACTACATCTGACATGAAACAGCCAGATTCAAAGATTTCAGCATGAAGTATCATCTATCAGCGACTGTAGTGTTACACTAAGCTGCTGTATCAGCCTGTAAAAACCCCTGTATCAGTCAAATTGTACCTTGTGTGGACAGGACTGTGATTTATTTCCCAACACTAAAGGTAAGAGGAGACGAGGCGCTGAGGAAGCACGTCTCAACTTTTGCAGGTTTGAACTATGTTTGGTCCCTAAGCCGCGTACGACACTGTGTAATCCAATCCAAGGCTCCAATACCTCATTCACACCAACGCAACTCCGGTTCAAGCTCCGTGCTAGAGCTTTTCAGGTTCAGAACCGGCTCTTCGGTTTAGCTCCGGCTTATTTCACACTGCCCAGAGTCCGACTGGTGCTGCGTCATTGCGTCATCGTTTGCGTCATGACGTAACCGTTTGCGTGCCTGCTTCATAAAGCCAAACCGCGCGGAAACCCCTCACAGCTGACACCGACAACAACAACAATGGCCGATTGTGCTCCAGCTTCCTCTGTACCTCTTCTGAAGACCAGATTCCCAGTAGGTAGCTGGTCGCTTCAGTGGACCACTGCTGCTTGTTAAGTTTCTCCATCGTTGTGTACAAACTGGATAAAACGCGGGCTTTTTTGTTGTTGTTCAGGAGCTGATCCCGCCCCTGCCCCTGCCTCTGCCCCCGCCTCGACGTAAGCGTGACGTATGTGGTGCATTTGCTCTAGCCGGATCATTTTTTGGTGCTTGAAATGAACCGGATTCCGGAGCTAAGAGGCTGCTCCGCTGCGGTGTGAAGGGGAAAACCCGGTGCTTTTCAAGCTCCAGCTCCGAACTGGCCCTGAAACACCGTTGGTGTGAATGAGGTGAGTACTATGGGACGGCAGAGCAGGGGCAGAGGGGCTCACGGAAGCACCCGCGGCTCGTTAACTGCTGAACAATACGTGAGTCTCCACACACCAGAAAAGTCCCTGATAACAGCATTACAAGTCGTTAGATTAGTCGTTAGTCGCTTTTGACAAAAATAAGTAGCCGGAGGGTTTGGAAAGCCGCCAAATTTAACGAGAAAGTCGCCAAGTTGGCAACACTGCCCGGGAGTCTCACAATAATAAGAGAGCTGTTAGGAGAGATGACGAGTGGCATTCACAGTGTCCAATCAGTGGTACTCAAACCGGATACGTCACACAGGATGAGGGTTCCCAACCAACCAGAATTGTTTAAACTAAGGAAGTAGCGTTATTCATATACCGATAGCAGCACCGTTTGTCCAGCGGCTTAACGATACCAATACCGTCCAATCGGCTACCGGTACTGACTTAGTACCGATACCCATCCCTACTCATTAGCTAGCAGAGGTGGGAAGTAACTACATTTACTCAAGTACTTACTTAAGTACACTTTTGAGGTACTTTTACTCCACTACATGTATTTAATACCTTTAGTTGCTGTACAGATGTGGATGAATGATATGAAATATAATCAAGTCTTGAATCAGACTTTAGTTCCACCTGGAGTAAATTCACTGAGTACTTCTCCCACCTCTGCATGCTAGCCAACAACTTCATTAGGTCATAAAAGAGAGTGCACAAAAACTGAAACGTTATTTAAACTTTATATTATTGCTTTCTATGTCAGGACCTCGACACAAACTGATGGACCCAAATGCAAGATCCAGAGACAAAGTCTTGAATGTAACAAAAAATTGATCTTTTACTTCAAAGATCAGGTCATTCCTTTTAACAGAGTAGGTACTGGAATGAACAAAAAGCGCTCACAAGGAGGAAAAAACTATGCATAACAAAAGAGAACTTAAGAAAGAAACTTAAGCCGACAAAATAAACAAAACAACAAAACCTGACATGAGTGAAGCGATCTTTTCTGAGCTGAAGCTTGGCACGACCATTCAGAGAAACAAACAAGTCGAACTGACACAGGACAGGGGAGAGACAGGACTATTTAAACATGAGGTGAGTGGGAACAGGTGGAAACAATCAGGGGCGGGGCAGACACTGATGATGTCGGGAAAAACACACAGGGGGAGGAAAAAACAGGGCCTGAAATTAAATACAAGAGGTAAGTACAAAATAAAATAGGAAATTGCAGACAAAATACATAAACATAACTGACACATTTGACGAGACGCAACATTCTACTTACCTTAAACAGTTATGTGAAATATTTTGACGTATTACATTTAATTAAAATCAATGTTTCAGTTTTTCAGTGTGCTTTTTTTTTTCACATTGTGTTTAGAGCTTGTTACACTATTCCCAAGTGCTTCTTTTCAAAGCTCCAAAAAACATTTTTAGAGCCGAGCTATGGAACAGTAAATATGAAAACCAAGGAAACTACATCTAAATGTACTATTATGACATTTTGTTTCAGCTTTTTGTCGCTAAAAGGGCCTGATAGTGACATAAAGTTGCTTAAATAATTGGAATCTCACAATAAAAATCCCAGTCTGACCTAATCTTTGTAGTTTCTAATACTACCATTTCTGGAGATCAAAAGTTGAAAATAACATATGTTCTTGCCATTTCAAGCAACTGTAAGACTCTGGTCATAAAGTGAGTATGTTTTCCAAGAGAGCAGCAGTGTTTGAATTAGAAACCTGGCCTGACACACTGAAGGTCTTTGCCTATCTGTCTGTTCCAGCTCTATCTTCAGAGTCCCTCTGCAGACGGGCCAACTCTGTGCCTCTGATTCAAGTCAAGTCACAAATGTTGGTGGGAGTCCCTCTGAGGACAAAAGCAAGGAGGCCTGGACGATGAAAAGAGATTAGCATTTCACAGATTTGAATTCTGAGCAGTGCCGTCCCCACTACTTTTACGTTTCCAACTGAACAGATGAAGTGTTTGTGTACTTGGTTGTTTCAACATTAAAATAATAATAACCTGTAAGGAGTAGACATGGCATTACAGAAGCTTTGCCACTTAAGTGTGTGTTGATGAAGAGCTTGTTCAAATGAATAGGTATTGATTTTGAACCACCTTTGACAAGCTGCATGTTCCTGGACTGTGTCCAGATGCTGACAGTTGAATGTCTTTCATTCTGTTTCTGAGTCCCCCAGGCAACAGTACAGATAACAGATAACACAGAGAGTACTTAATCTGTTGTCAATGTTTTCATCATAACTAGTGTAATTCTCATTAGCATTGTAGGGGAAAGTGGGGTGAGAAGAGCCAATTTGTATTTAAGTTGTCCTCTATGAAAGGTAAAATGAGATGAGCAGTCAAATAACAACTATAAACGTTTACTTCAGGATATAATATAACAATTAATCTCTAACAAAGGACCATGAAAATATGACTTCTAAACGTTTTTCTTGTGGCTTCACTTGCCTCATCTAAGGCAGGGGTTCCCAACCTGGGGGGCGCCAAAGATCGCAGGGGGGGCGCTAGGCCACAGATGATTTGAGGCCAAATATCATATTTAGACTTTTTGGTTTTTATAAAAAAAAATTCCCCATATAATTGTAACGCAATACATGATTGTCACTAAAAGCCTTGTCTCTACATTACAATAAAATATAAAAAATAATTTATTAATTAATTTGAATAAAAATTCAAGTTAGTATTATAGGCATAAAAAGACAGAAATGTATAATTGTTTCTTTAATAGAAATGTTTCTTCTGCCCGTAAAGTGTCCAAACCAGGCTTTTCTGGATAAGCGCATTTTTAAAACATAGCCATTGTCCATGCCGGTTTCAGTTGGATTATTTGTCACAGTTGCTCCGATCAGATCGTTCTCCTCCATTTTGTAGATTATTTACGACTTTTGAATCCACATAAACACATCGGCAAAATCCGGCTTACTTTGAACATGTGTTTTAAACAGTTTAATCCCTTTGTGAATTGTTTCCACTTGCGCCGTCCTTTAATTTCTTCATACAACGGGAATCCAAATGAATTAATCATGAGTCCAATAGCCATCAAAGTCACTCCAATAGCGCTCCTTAATTACGCTTTCATCCTCCTTTAACAAAATACTTCATATTCATCCAGTTTGTGACAGTAGTTGTAGCATTTTTGATACTTTGAAACTTTAATTACTGCTGGTGCGTATAATAATAATAATAAATTACATTTGTATTGCGCCTTTCAAGGCCTTACATGGTGAACAAACAAACAAACAAACAAACAAAAGGGGCAAATAATAAAGTAAACATTTTATAAATAGCAGTAGGAGTGGAAGCAGGG
>NW_011343628.1:0-2395 GCF_000735185.1 Notothenia coriiceps | reverse complement strand
TACATGTGGAAATATGGATCGTAGTAGCAAACAGACGAGTTGACATTTCAAATGTGATAAATTATCACATGAGGCTTTACACCTTTGTATAAGCTGGGCGCTGGCTAGGGAAGTAACAGATGACATGTACCGGTAATGGGATTACGTAATCAGGATACAAACAAAAAGGTAACTGCATTCCCAGTTACATTGAAAAAATACGTAATCAGATTACTGTTACATTTCTAAAAACAGGGGATTACTCTCTGGATAACGTGTGTGTGTGTGTGTGTGTGTGTGTGTGTGTGTGTGTGTGTGTGTGTGTGTGTGTGTGTGTGTGTGTTTCATTGTTAGTGGGCTACTGACTGTAATTGCTTAATGAAAGCAAGGTTTCCCTTTAAATAACATCTCTGAGGAAAGGACACATTTCTGATCCTAGATAGCTTTATTTAAGGTTACATTGTTCTGTTGTCTTACATACTGTAATACAAATTAAAGCCATCTTATTGTATATTCGTTTTTCTTGTATTCATTTGCATTGCATTTGATATTTAAGGTAATCCAAAAGTAACGGAAAGTAATCAGATAAACTAGTAATTGTAACAGATTCCATGTTTAAAGGTGGGGGTGTCTGTGTTCAGTAGCTGTCTCTTTGCTCAGCTGAGGTGTTTCCCACACTGACAGAATTTAAATGAAGCAACCTGGGCTTCCTACTGTTTTCCAGCTTGTCGTCCTACGTATGTCTCGCTGCTAGTCGTCTTGTTTTATCATCCACCTGACACCGTGTGAAGAGGGCTTTGTGTAGTTCTCTGCCTATTCTGTGACTTGTGCCTCTTCTTTATGCTGTAAGTGAGATGTCTTTGCCCTTGTTTTTCTCTTCTCTCCTGTGAACGGGGCTGCTCTGCTGATGTGTCTCGACTCCAGGGCTACCCACTAAGTCACATTCTTTAACATGTATTGTACGCTACTAGTGGTTTACTCCTCAGAGAGATATTATGATCGTGCTGGAATATAAATCAGTGTTTTGGCGCTGCAGCGTATGGATGATGTTAATTACACCATCACGACACGAGGCAAGGACAAAAAGGACATCAGACACAGAGAGAAGGAACCGTGCAGAACACGTCTTGCGATCATACATGCCATGTGTGCAAACTCCATATCCAACAGATGAAGGAAGGCAGCACGACCTCGGGGGAAAATGTATGCAGGACTCATCGTCTGACGCAACTTGTTTCTGCCGGAGAATATGCATTTGTGTGAATTGTGTAGGGAAATCTATTTCTAAGTCAAAGTTTGGGAATTCATCTACAGCACAATCATTTGAAATATTATTGAAATGGCAATATGAACAAGAGCGGTATTATAATCACAGAAAGCACAATATGTGTTTAAAGGTCCCCTACTACTCTGTTTTTCATCAATATATTATAGGTCTCAGATATATACAAAACATGTTTCTGAAGTGTTTGGCTCCAACACCAAACAGATCATTGCAGCATTACCCATAATCCCCTCTGTTTCAGCCCTGTTTCCAAAGTGCTGATTCTCTGTCTGTTACTTTAGATGAAAATAAGGAGCCCCTCCCCACGCCCCTCTGAGAGAGATGTGGTTACAAAGAACACAATGGTGCTCTAGGAGGAGATTCAGGTGATAAGGTGGGGAGGGGTTACCTTGGTTTGTGATTGGCTAATGGTTACACAAGCCAAAACATCGTAATGACATCATAAAGTGGCCAAAATCTGATCAGCTCATCTTCAGACAGGTTTTTATATAAATGGATCAGGACAAAAAGAGAGAGAATCTTTGTTCCTGAAACTTTCTGAATCTTTTTACACTTCTATGTATAAAAGACATAACAATGTCGATTTTGCATAATAGGTGACCTTTAACCTTCTGAAAGAGTCTCACTGTGGACCTCATATAAATTGCAAAACATTGGAGTTCCTGTTTTGGTGTACATTGGAGGAACTGTCTGAATGTCAGGAACATGTAGTCCAGTGCCCTCTGCTGTCAAATCTACAAAAGCGCAAGACTCAAGGTACAACCAGGACAAACAGGTTCAACTAAAGACAGCCTGCATACCGATTAAGACAACAAAATTGGAACTTTAGGAATGCCATGAAACAATATGAAGAGGTGGAATGTCATTGGTGCAATCAAACGACCCAATATTTTTTTCAAGTCTTAGATTACATTACATGTAATTTGTTCAACGCTTTTATCCAAAGCGACTAATATACATTCAGTACTGTGGACAATCGCCACAGGAGCAATTTGGGGTGAAGTGTCTTCCGGGACACAGCAACATGCTGACTGTAGTGGGACTCGAACTTGCTATCCCCTGATACGAAGTCCAGCACACTATTCACTGAGCCACAGCCTCCTAGATAACTTGGAATGATCCTGAATGAAT
>NW_011343627.1:0-2455 GCF_000735185.1 Notothenia coriiceps | reverse complement strand
ATGAACCATCCAGATCTCTCAGGGACTGGTCTGCTTTCTGTCCCCAGAGTCAGAACTAAACATGGAGAAGCAGCGTTCAGTTATTATGCTCCAAATATCTGGAGCAAACTAAGAGAAACCTGAAGGTCCGCTGCAACGAAGACTACTTTTAAATCCAGGCTGAAGACTTTTCTTTTTGCCGCTGCTTTTAATTGAACTACTCATATCTCACACTGCACTGTAACTTTTTTGTTCTTGTACCTTATTCATGTTTTATTATATTTGCTTTTAAATGAGTCTTTTTAAATGCCATTTTATAATATGTTTCTTAATGCTCTTAATGTCTTCCATTGTTATAAAGCACTTTGATTAGCGTATAGGGGAGAAAGGTGCTATAAATAAACTTGCCTTGCCTTGGTGACAACAGTTTGGAAGTCCTTTGACAAATGTGACCTCTGTCTGTTCTCAGGTTGTTGTGTGACCTGATAAATGTTAAATGGGAAGCCATGTTGTTGTTGTTGTTGTTGTTGTTGTTTCTGCAGGTCACAGGGTTACATTTACAGTCAACCTGCTTGATGGTCAGCATTGGAAACCGCATCAGCTGACAGTACAACTTCTCACTGCAAGAGAAAATTCATTATGTCAGTCAACCATTTGTTGACTATTATAGGAAGTGGATGTCGTCGCCGTTATCTCGTCCACTGGTTTGTGGACTACAGTTTTTAAGCCTTTTGGCAATTTAGCCGTTGCTGTTAGTTGTAATCTTGCCAGCTTGTTCTTTTGGAATCGGTATTAAATAACGGGTGGAACAAAGTACAACTGTATGACAAAAAAAAGGTCCTTTCATGAACTGACATCACTGTTGAAGTTGTACGGTGGTGGTAGCGACCTGTCAATCACAATGTAGACACTTAAAACATTGCAAAAGAGCGCTGCTTTATTGTTTATTCTAAACAAGACCACTTTACACTGAACATCATGCTGTTAAACTGGAGAATCAGACCATAAATACAATAAGAACATGTTGAAAACTGAGGTAATATGATGAGTCATTGTTTCATAAACTTTTATAAAAATCAAACTAGTTGAGTCGCCCCCTGCTGGCCATTTAAAGGTCAATCTAGACTGAAATCTCTCAGCAATCATTTGATGGATTGCCTAACCAACATGCATTGAACCCAGAGCATGAATTATAATTCAATCCAGACACGTTCCCAGGCAATGTATTACATTAACATAAAGTTTAATAACGGACAGTACAAATGTATTTACAACTTGTTGAAATGTGACCGTAGAAAAACCCACTTCTCAGGAAGGAAAATTCTCAGTAGCGGGGACCTGAAATCAGAGAAATCTGAGTCATCTCACAAAGTGATTGACCGCAGACATTTCATGTTTACTTTATGCAGCCTGGACCAGAAAAATCTTAGCTATTGCCCCTTTGAAACAATGTGATAAGGGGCAGTCATACAGTACAGATATGGGCCTGTAAAGGTAACTATAACACTGCAAAAACACATATTTACTCCTAAATTGACTTAGGAAAATTATTGCGTGTCAATTTTAGCTAATTGTGAAACATTGACGCCCTGCTACATACAGTAAACCACATTTATGGCTCATTGAATGTGAAGGATTTCCTCGTCCGCACAGTCCTCCCTGCAGATGATTTTGGCGCCCAGGTGGCTCTCTTTGAACAGCAGGTAGTCCTTCAGCCGGTTGGGCAGCGGGGCGGACGCCATGCTGCTGCAGCTCAGGTGTTTCCTGATCACCACTCTGCTCAGGTGAGACAGAGAGCGAGGGTTACCTGGAAGTCACAGAGAACACAACATTTGGACCAAAGTGACAGGAAACGTGAGGAAGTAGTGGAGTACAAATACTTTGTTACTGTACTTAAGTACATGTTTCTGGTATCAGTACTTTACTCCACTACTTATCTTTCTGACGACTTTTTACTTTGACTTCTTACATTTTGAACACAAATACCTGTACTTTCTACTTCTTACATGTTGAACACAAATACCTGTACTTTCTACTTCTTACATGTTGAACACAAATACCTGTACTTTCTACTTCTTACATGTTGAACCCAAATACCTGTACTTTCTACTTCTTACATGTTGAACACTAATACCTGAACTTTCTACTTCTCTCATTTTCCAAACAGGCTGGTTCCTTTAGTTTGAATGTGTGTTTGGTGGCGTGATCATTATTATTTAGAGTCATTGCGTGCCTATTGATTTGAACACGATCCGTGTATCCATCATTTCCTGGTCTTCTCTAAAGAAGAGGGACCAATGAAAACGTTGTCATGTTGCCGTTGTTCAGCATGGAAACATTCATTAGCTAACAATGACATTATTGTTCTATTAATATAAAGGGAGGTCAGGTACTCTTTAAAACAGCTGCTAGTTATGGGTACTTTTTACTGAAGTACATTTCAAAGCCTCTTTACTTTTACTTGAGTAAAGAAGTT
>NW_011343626.1:0-2345 GCF_000735185.1 Notothenia coriiceps | reverse complement strand
TGTGTGTGTGTGTGTGTGTGTGTGTGTGTGTGTGTGTGGTCTTTCTCTGCAGGTTCAACACGCAAACCGTGAGATAAATGCTCTGAGGTTTGTTTTGTCCGTGCTGCAGGAACACGGGGAAACAGTGAGAACAGTGATGTATGAGTGTGTAGAGGTTTGTACGGAAGAAGATTGGGGCCAAAACATTTTGTAGATTCGACCGAAATATTAAAGTCAGAATTCCGAAATAATGTCAGAATTCTGGGATTCAAGTCAGAACTCCGATTTTAAATTCAGTATTCGAAGACTGATTCAGTATTCGAAGACTGTGGAGTTGCATTAGGTAACGCGAGATACGGCTGATACTTACACATTAGTTTCTGTTATGGATCAGTATCAACAGTTCTGCCAGAAACGTTACTATATTATCAATGCTACGTTAGTTATAGCCTGATATATGATAGCTAACTTTACAATGTTGTGATGTGACGTTAGCTAACATTCTGTAGCTAACGCCGGTCACTCACCAAGATAGCTGCCCAGTTCTCCACTGGTTCTCCTCACACCACAGCTCAATTTCTCTCCGATGGCCGTTATTTCTTCTAATCCTTGGCTGCTCCTGGTCTCTTGGACGCCGAGCAGGCTCATAATTATAAGGTTGTGGTCCGTCATATGCATTCGAATATTCATGTTCAACTTCTTCTGTGTCGAAACTAGCATTGTGATCCATGTTTATTAATACGTTACACCGGCCGCTCTCCTCCTTGTGTCCCCCGTGTTACGTCACACGCGGGAGGTCACGTGCCGAGGCTTTTTTATGGGGAAGTGAACATTTCTTACAAAAACGACGCCAGATGTCACTGTAGTGTATATTTCTGTAATCTAGTGTATTCATCATTTTCCTACACATTTATTCACTGGTGTCTTTAACCTGGAAGTTGCTCTTTAACATGACAGATGTGAACATTGGTGCTCATTGATTACATGCAGCGCTGGTGTTTTTGGACAGAATGTTCTTCTTCTGTGGTGCATTGGACTGTAACTCTGACATGCCCCGAAAAAACAAATCACTTGAACTCACCATTGTTGAAGCCTAACTGTGTGTAACGCAACACAAAGGAGCCACAAACAAGGTCAACTGTTTGTTCTGTAATCTACTAAGCATGCAAACATGTCAATGTGAATAACAGCGATAAGTTACACGGTGCATTGATATGAAATCATATATGCAATATTTACATGTTGAAAGTTCATATTCACAGTATCCCAATACGTTTGATTCCGTCTTAAATGTATGTTTATAATTTAAAAGCATAACATCTTATTTATTAAATCCTCCAAGGAAGTTACTTTTTTTTATATTCTCTGCACGATTACTGAAAAACCTACTGGTCTGTTTGTCATCTTTGGGGGAAGGGCAAAGAAGAGGTTATCCAATTAAAAGAAAAATGTCAGATCCACTTTTGTTAACATTGCTTGAGTGTTGCATTCATGTGCTGTCGGGATAATTAGAAAAATGAGTTCCCAACTAGAACCTTTCACATTGTTCGTCCCCTCAAACGGAGTGAACAAATGTGTGTTAGGATTATGTTTTAAACAGGACCCAGGCGCAGGCAATGACTGAAGATGTTTAAATGGTTTATTGTTTCGGAGACTCAGGCAGGTTTGGTGATTATGGAGGTAGGCAGTGAGAGGCTGGACTGATTACAAGGCAGGCAGGTAGGATGCAGGAAGAAGCAGGCAGGTTGGCTGGAAGCTCTGGTGGATGATGGCCGAGGGATTGCACTGGAAACCCAAGAGAAACTAGTTACAAAGAGTACGGAATTACACGCAGACAGGATAACTGAATGGGCAGCCAGGAGGATGTAATACCACTGGTGTAGAAAACAATCTGGCGGTGAGTTGCTGGGAGACTGGAGTAGATAAGCTGTGTCCTGATTAGATGATGAGGGACAGCTGAGTCGGACGGCCAGGTGAGAGGAATCAGGCTGCTGCCTGCAAGGGACACCACACCCTCTCCACACACAGGGGAACAAACAGGGACACAGTTTGGACTGTGACAATGTGTTTTTAATTTGTTGTGATATCATTAACAATAACTCATTCAAGTTAGATTAGATTCAACTAGATTTATTTGTATTGATTTACATTTGGAAACGTTTTTCATCAGACAAAGCATTGGACACGATGGAAAGAAACTCCCTCTGGGGGGAACACGGGGATTTTAGCCTCTGCAGACCTTTTACATGCACTAAAACCAATATAGCACCCCCAAAAAAAACGAATAGGGACTCTTTAAAACGGAGCAAATGGACTTGCATTGCTTTGGAGGAGAGGGAGCGAAAGGGCAGAACATTAAAAAATGT
>NW_011343625.1:0-4232 GCF_000735185.1 Notothenia coriiceps | reverse complement strand
TTGTTTTATTTTCTTCTTTTTCAAAGGAGCAACAGAGTCTAATTTTATTCGCAGCGCATCTGTAGCACTATCAACAACATGATCAATTTGGGGTGGTGTACATTTTGTATAAGTTTCCTCCCTTACATGCAGACATGCTATCGAGTTAAGTATTGGTGGAATCTCTTCCTTAAATTTGGCTATAGCACTAACAGATAGGTTTCTGCTGCAGGAGCTTTTGACTAATGCTTTGTAGTCTAGTAACAGTACTTCAAAAGTTACCAATTTTTTTTCGGATAAAGCACGATTATGCGGTTCGACTAATAGTTGCTCAATTTCAATACTATAAGTCAGAACAAGGTCGAGAGTGTGATTATAACTTTGGGTTGGTTTATTTACACTCTGACGGAAACCAACAGAATCTAATATAGAGTTAAATGCAACGCTTCTGTTGGCTAGCGCTCCAACACATTGTACGTGATTGACCAAGGGTCGGGACATCTCTAAGCGGTTAACCAATCACAACAGAGCCGGCCAGCTAACCAATCAGAGCAGACTCTGGTTTCAGACAGAGGGTGAAAAGAGGTGTTGCAGCACAGGCAGTATGAGAAAAATAAAGAGCTTGTTGAACATTAAACATGGAGACATGTCATAATGGAGACACTACATACTGATATACACCTGAACATTAGCAAAATAAGGCCCCTTTAATGTTTTGTTGATAAAAAGTATCTCTTTAAAGCAATCAGGAGCTTTTCATTGCAACTAGAATTTAGACACAATAATTAAGTCTCAACATTCATCTAAATTCAATTTAGCCCTCAGTTGTCCTGTCAGCTCTGACGAGGAAGGTGGGATAAAGGCCATTTTCCCAGGCTGCTCAACCAGATTTGGGCTTGAAAGAGAAGCACCGCAATGAGAGAAAAGGGACATCAAAATTGGCCTCTTGTCATCAAGCCTCCGTATGATCCCCATTTGCCTTTCTCCGGGGGATCCATCAGCAGGCCTTGATCAAAAAGGGATACGTCTTCAAGCATTCCCCTCTGCCTGGGAGATGAGTGTCCCTCACTGTCCCACTGCAATCACTTCCTGTGAGCCAGGAAGCCCCAAACAAAGGCCTGCCTCTTTCTCCCCACCAGCCTGAGTGCAGAAAAAGAAATACAACACATATTTATGAGATTATCTGGCAGCTCAGGTTCCAATATAATGAAAGAAAGAATTGTTTCCAGTCTCGCAGAGTTGAAACATGTGACACCAGGAAATGGTTTGGTGCTGTTACTCTCTTGTCTGTGAGAGTGAGTGAGTATTTTCTTGGCAAGAGGGACACGTGGTGTTGCTAGTCAGGAACTGGTTGGACTTCATGGGATCAGAAGGGGAGAAAGCAACATGCTGTTTTGATCATTTACTAAAAGATGCAGTGAAAACAATCATGGTATTATCTTACTGCCCTTATTCAGAAACACAAAAAGAAGGTTTTGCAAGAGTTAAAATAACTTTCTCCGAGGCAGCAGCAGCCTAAAAGTGATAGAAGGAGGTTTGTATCTGTTGGACTCCCTACACCAGCTGTGTAGTCTGAATGAGTAATGTGTCCACCTCCAAAAACAACCACTTTTGCTCTAATTTGTTCCTCTAATGCTGCTCAAAGGCCAAAATCTAGATGTCTGCAGTTACAAGAGCGAGGAAAGAACATGCACACTTAGCAAAAGCTTCCCCATGATAGATAAAGGTAGAACATCAGCAGCTGCAGGGGGACACAGAGGATCATCTGAGGAAAACCCTGAACTCTGCAGGGGGAAGACTGCTGGTCTAAAGGAAGTGTCCTCATTAAGACTGGAGTTCACATCTCAAGACAAATGATTTAAAGTCCATTAGCATCCAAAGTAGCCTGTGTGTTGGTGCTGCAGCAAGAAACTCAAGGATTATCTCCGAACGCAATTGTTGCACTTTCTATAAACACTGAAGCATTATCCGTTCCTCTGGTTTTCTATTTATAGGTATGTGTTTGAGTTAATGTATTATTTTGTTGTATTCTACAAATTACTGACAACATTTCTCTGTGTTGGAATTCAACACATGGCTGCCAAACGTGTAGAGGTTGAGATGTAATAACATGTGGAGTGGTCTCTTCATTTGACCAGAGATGTAAATATACTTTTCTAAATAGCAAAGTGTTTGTGTGGGTTAGTAAAGGGATTGCAGTATCGAATCCACACTTTCCACACTCACCATTGTGTATATGTTAATAGGTTAATAGATGGTTGTTTTGACCTGATCCTTACAGCAGGGACCCAGGTTGGAATCCAACCCGCAGCCTTTCCCTGCAGATCATTCCTTCACCTGTCTTTCTTTGGTTGTGTAAAAAAGGGAAAATGCCCCTAAAAATAAAAATGTTTATGGCACACTCCATCATAACTTTTTTATGACTTTATGATGTACTATAGGACTACTTTAAAAAAAGTAACTTTTTTTGTTACTTTTCATTCAAATTGATTTCTACTATGTACTATGTATTTGTTTGATTTTTCTTTCTGCCACACACTATGACCGTAGTTATGATTTCCTATACATTACATGTTATTAAGCTGTCTTATATACACTGTACACCGGAGACTGCCTGTCTTGATATTTCCCTTACGGATGTTAATGTTGTTCATGTAAAGGGTTACATGGGACACTAAAAGTATGTGCTGCAGTATAACATGAAGTGTTTATGGAGAAGCTGTTGACCTATGAGGTGGCTCCATGTGGAGTACTGAGGTAAGATGTTTATTTTCTATAATCAAAACCTTGTACTCAATGCTTTTCATTGAGTGTAGTAGTTCCTCTGGGACTGTGGCGTGGCAGACATCAGGTCCAGGTTTAGAATAGTGCAGGGCTGTGTTAAAAAAAAAAGAGGATTGGAGCATTTTTAAAGATGTATGCACATCTCTCTGCTGTAAGAAAGGGTAACCATGGGTAACCATTATTTGGTGATAATACTACTCTATGTTTAACTTTGAATATTTGGTCACACTAACCGCAATGCACTTTTCACTCAACAGTGTCATTGTTATTTTTTTTAAATCATACTTTTTTTCCTTAATACAAACATGTGTCCCTGTCTATTATTAAGTCCCCACATTGTTTCCTCTTTATTATTTACAGTATATAACTTTAAATCTTGTTTATTTCATTATTAGTATTTCTTTAAAACACAAGGACCATGCAAAAAATACATTAAAGGTCCCCTATTATACTCTTTTTCATCAATATATTATAGGTCTCAGATATATACAAAACTTGTCTCTGAAGTGTTCGCCTCGAAATACCAACCAGATCATGCATTGTAGCATCCCATAATCCCCTCTGTTTCAGCCCTGTTTCAAAAGTGCTGATTCTCTGTCTGTTACTTTAGATGAAAATAAGTTGCCACTCCCCACGCCCCTCTAAGAGAGATTTGGTTAAAAAGAACACAATAGGCACTTTCACACCGCAGTACTTTTCCCTCTTTAGTTCCAATATAGTTCCGAAATGTCGCGTTCACACCAAAAAAATCCGGAACTAAAATTAGTTCATGACAACCTTTTTACCCCCTTTTCCGTCCCTGCTAGAGAGCAGGGACTTTCGTGGGAATTTTTTTTTCCTATTTCCGATTGGCTGGGCGGATTGCAAACCACGCCCCGTAAAACTTCAAAAAAGATTTGTGAAGCCGCCATTTTATTATCCTCGCATTAGTATCATTAGCATTAGCATTAGCCCAGCGCACAAACGCAGAGAGACTAACTTATGGCAACACAAAAGAAAACATGGGAGCGTTGAAGTTGAGGAGGTGTCGGCGTTCTGGCGATTTACTCAGAAGGCTTCAGTAGAAGCTGCTGGGAGTCTCAGCAGCTTCTACTGAGGCCAGTCCCCAACTCCGGGGACTTCCGGCCGGGGACTTCGGGTGGCAGTATACGCCGTGAAGTTGTTTGTGGCCTGCCAGTAAACCCAAAGCAGAAGAAGAAGAAGTGACGTCAGCGGCTTCAATTGCCTAATCCTCCCTCAGGGAACTTATTCCGGTGTGAACGCGATCTGTACTTAGTTCATGAGAACTAGAGAGTTCTTATGAACTAATTTCTCATGGACCTTTGATGGAAAAGTACTGTGGTGTTAAAGTGCCTAATTGTGCTCTATAGAGAACCGCAGTGACGCGTCGTAAAACCCGGAAGTAAACTTCTTCCGGTTCCTTCTTGAAAAACCAATGCAAATTCTCCATAGGATTTTGGAAAATAGCT
>NW_011343624.1:0-2992 GCF_000735185.1 Notothenia coriiceps | reverse complement strand
ATTGGGGAGAAGGCACACGCACACGCACACACACACACACACGCACACACACACACACACACACACACAGTCGTTTGTTACAGAGTACAACACCAACCGACACTGACTGATGGCGGGCGTCACCATGGAAACAGAGTCGACCAGATCGACCTTTAAAGGAGAGTAAACTTTGTGTGTGTGTGTTACTCACGTCCACGTAGTTTGCATTGATGTAGTCAGAGCCATTCTCTCCATCCTGAGGCTGCAGACGCACACGAGAGTGGTCGTCTACGTCAAACACACACACACACACACACACACACACACACACACACACACACACACACACACACACACACACACACACACACACACACACACACAGCTCTAAATGATTGACAGCAATGGACAAAAGGACATATTTTTTCCTAAAGGACTTAAAGGAGGAAATGGACAAATGACTCGACTGTGTGTGTGTGTGTGTGTGTGTGTGTGTGTGTGTGTGTGTGTGTGTGTGTGTGTGTGTGCTAGCCGTTCCCTGAAACCACCAACAACCTCCATCAGTTGTTGTGAAGGTCATGTCTTCTAACCTCAAACACACTGTCTTCATTCGCTCATGAACTCCTGAGGAGCACCTGAACACATCATTGGAAGTCTACTTTATTTCTGTTTACCTTCTGCAGTGGATTATGTCTTAGATTATTAGTGTTTTTGGGCCTTTTTAGTTATATTTTAAGAGGGATCTATTAATGTTTTAACATCATATTTGAAGCTTTAGATAACTCAGTGATGAAAAGTGAGATATAATGAGGAAAAGTGGAAATCAAACAGATTAAATAACAATTTACGGAGGGTTAGTTTGGGCGATCGGACCACATTTCTTTTGTTCTTTTATTTGGGTAGTTTTATGGTGTTACCCCAAAAGACAATAGGGATTGATTATTGGACAATGACTTGAGTATGTTGTTTCTTATCTACTTAGTTGTGTCTGTACGTCACCATAACAAACATAAACATCCATTCCTCAGTCTCTCTGCGTTTGGATCAATAGAGTTTCATACAAAAAAGCTATTTCAACACAAACTCTATTCATCCATCAGAAAAGCAGCTTCTGGTGAAACACACATGCTATCTAATGCTAGCTCTATTAGCGACAGGAAGTGAAAACAGAAACACAGTGACCCTCCAGACTCCTTTTGAAAACATTCAGAATTTCCCGGCAGTGATGCGTCGATACAACTATAAAATTCATAATAATTGACGTTGTTTGTTTGTTCTGCAGACGCACGCTAACCCGGAAGAGATCTGGAGTTTTGAAGGAGTCCAGGTGAGCCTCTTGTATTAGCATTAATGCTACACTACATCTAAAAACACTTCCTGCTTCTTTAAATATAATACATCTTCAGAGGAGCAGGAATTTTTCTGGACTTGTCAAAAATCACCAGGTATTTTCCCCTTAAAGACTCCTACGTAATGCTAATACAAACTGAGGCTACGCTAACAGCTACAGTGCTAATGTTTGTGTTGGGCGTTAGCTAATCTCGTTAACAAAGAAACAGGATTGAAAAACCAAGAAGGCGTCTTACCTCGTTAAGCTGTCCAATCAGATTAATTAGTAAAGGGGAAGCATGGAGGGAGATAATGCTCGTTAAACATCTACGCTAACACCAGCAATCAGGCACAAAGACTTTAAATACAGTTAGAAGACAAAGAATTTGGACTTATTTCCACAAATTACTTAAAGAAACCCCGCTAATAAAATCATAGCACGGCATTAATATTCATGTGGCTCTAATCCTCTCCTATAGATATTAATAAGTGCTGCGCTTTAATAATGAATGACTTTGAAGGATGAGCCGCTCATTCCTCCACAAAGGTTATTAAACATTCATGTAATATAATAAAGACAAATAAGTGTAGTTAGATTACACCAACCAGGACAAACATTCAGATATTCTCAACACAAGCGGCTCATCAGTGTGTTTCTGATTTCTTTATTCATGCTAATGCTACAACCCAGTCTCACGGCATATCGTGCTATAGTCACGAATGTAATCTATTGATTCGTGTTCACCAACAGAACGATTAGAAGCAATAATAACAAATAAAAAAATACAGATTTCAGTATTCTGAGACTCTGAGCCATTTATTTTCTTCGCGGACGGCAAAAAAACTCCGACATTATACGATTTAAAATAAAAGGCTTAGGGTAAGATATTGAGTAAGAAAATGTTTTTAAGAACCCCACGGTTTCCGGTCTTCCAAGACCCGGCCGGACAAAAAGACGTGGTGCAGACACGAAGCATCCTACTAATAGAAATACATTGCTTTTAAAATCGTTCTGTGTGACACGAAAAAAATACGAAATGGTGTTGGTGAACACGAATCAATAGATTACATTCGTGATTATAACATGAAATGCCGTGAGACTGGGTTTAATGCTAGCTAACGTTTGACTTTTAAAACTGGCAATGGCATGATAACGGAGAGAAAATGTAGTGCTGCTATTGATTCAGTAGGAGTCTATCCATAATATATTGAAATAGATATGATTTTATATATACAGTATATATATATTGCTGTTTATCAAGTACGTCTACATGTTAGCATTTGATAATACTGTGATTTACCAATCAAGATCTACGGAACAAGACCAATTAGCATCCAAGTTATATATGTGTTTTGTGGCAATAAACAATGCCATGTGTTTAAAGAGGCTGTTGTTTACGTCCTTTCCATTCATGCTAATGCTAAAGCTAACGAACGTCGACTTCCTTCATGCTAATGCTAATGCTAATGAAAGCTAGAGGTTTACGTTAAAAAAACCTCTCTAATTTAATACAAATGTTGTTCAAAGAGACAGTGATAATAAGTGTTCCTAATTGTCTAGTTGTACAGTACGGTCTATCATAGTATTGTGTTTACGATATATATATATATATATACAGTATATATATGTCTGTATATATATATACACAGACAGACAGGCAGACAGACAGAATAACTCCTCACC
>NW_011343623.1:0-2353 GCF_000735185.1 Notothenia coriiceps | reverse complement strand
CCCCCCCCCCCCGCCATGCCTCTGTTAACTGCAGACTTTGAAACTTGGCTTGTGAATTTCTTTTGTATCGTTTTTTTGCATTGTGTGTAGGTGAGATTATAAATTGACACCCTACAGTGCTTTTAAAATATGAATCAACTCTAAAGAGTTGAGTTACATTTTATATCATTCATAGTGTTAATATGACTTTAACTCTAGTTTAGTGTTAAAACAAATTACACTTGTGGTGTTAACTTTTGACTCTGCAAGCTAGTGTTGCATAAATGTAACACTGACCGGTGTTGACCAGAGTTACATTTTAACTGTAGAAAGAGTTGCTAGAACTCTGTGTAAACTTGTTAACACTTTCAAAAGTGTAGTTTTAACTCAAAACAGTGTGGACCAATATAAACACTTTAAAAGTGTTGTATTTGACTCTATAAGAGTTCAATTACCACTGCTGATTTTGCTGTGGTTAATAGAAAGGTGTATTCATGTATTTTATGCCTGTGTTATTCATGTTTTATGTTTTTTTATTATCTATGCTTTTTAATGACTGTTTTTAAATGTAATGTTATAATGTGTTTCCGCTGCACTATTTTGCAATGCTCTTAATGTCTTTTATTTTTGTAAAGCACTTATAATTGCCTTGTGTTGAAAGGTGCTATATAAATAAACTTGCCTTGCCTTGTATTTTCATCTGATTAATCATGTTATTTAATGTCCTACCAGACATGGTAAGTATATCGATGAACAACAATCAGGCTCTGACGCTGGACTAAAGATCCTGCTAAAAACAGTGGACGATGTCTTAAAAAAACGTTAACTATAAAAGTCCCACTGTGACAAATTACATTTTCATACAGGGAAATGATATATCTATATAGCAGCAAATCAGACAGCGTTGAAAGAAAATAATAAATAAGAGACCATAACTATAAGAAGAAAGACCTTATGTTCTGCCAAGACAGAGTAAAACAAAAAGACTGCTTAATGGAGGAGATTAGTAAATACGTCATGTAAACATACATGTGGAGATGACAGTGTTTATTTTATGAATGCCCTGCAATGCTTGTTAAAAATATAAAATAAATGGTGTAAAAGTAAGTGTGAGTAGGTTTATTGGCACAATAATTACAAAGTGCAAACACATTTCTGTCTGGCAAGCCTTCAGAAGCGCTTCCTGATATTTAATAACATATTCCTCATATGACTCATCCTCTCCGCTCACGGTCTGTTTGACTGATGCTCAGATAATATGAAACCTGGAATATGTCAGATGTTTGTGTGACATAACTCTATTCGGATCATGCTTTAAATGATATCTGTCAAAAAGGAAATAGCTTTCCGTCACTGCCCTATTTAAATGTACCACAGGTGTAGCATATGTATGCTAATATGGCAAAATAAAGGATTCTGCAGCAATGCTTCAGCTCTGAATACCAACTGTGTGGTGGAGCTGCAACATACAAAGAGATGACCTTGATGAGGGAGGGGTCAGCCTGTCTGCCAGGAGAAAGGTAAAAGTGAACGTCTCTGGCTTTCAGACTTATGACAAAGAGATAAACGCAGAAATGACAGTCATGCCTGAGTGTTTTATTTTTAACCTGTTTCAATTTAGCAGGGCACACAATGAATCAGACAGCAGCTTAAGCAATTAACAAGGACAGACATTATGGTAATGAGAGCGCGGAGCTTGTAAGGTCACTATCGTCGTGCATGTTAAGCCACGACTGAGGGCAGGGATTCTCCAACGCCACATTAATTGTAGGCAGCACAAAGAAATGAGGAGCAGAATTAGTTTACCTGATTTCTCCCACAACAACAAAGCGGTCTCTCCACCAAATTTCATTTCATCTTTTTCATGATTTGATGCAATGAGACAAGATGCTGAAGATTTTAGGGAGTACCCTGTTGAGGTCATTTTTTGTGTGAATGCTGATTCCACAATGGATGTATTAAGAGAATTGGATACCGCTTTGGTAGCGGGGCCCTTTTCATTCCTATTAAAGTCGCTCAGTGGCGCATAATGCCAAAATGACTTAAAGAGCAACTTCCAGGTTAAAGACACCTGTGAATAAATGTGTAGGAAAATGATGAATACACTAGATTTGAAAAAAAATATACAGAAATATACACTACAGTGACATCTGGCGTCGTTTTTTTAAGAAATGTTCACTTCCGCATAAAAAAGCCTCGGCACGTGACCTCCCGCGTGTGACGTAACACGGGGGACACAAGGGGGAGAGCGGCCGGTGTAACGTATTAATAAACATGGATCCCAATGCTAGTTTCGACACAGAAGACACAGAAGAAGTTGAACATGAATATTCGAATGCATATGACGGACCACAACCTTATAATTATGAGCCTG
>NW_011343622.1:0-1419 GCF_000735185.1 Notothenia coriiceps | reverse complement strand
GGGGGGGGGGCAGGAGCTCCAACAAGCCGTTTAGGACAGAGAGTGAATACACATACTATACAGAGATGCTGTATGAGAAACCAATGTGAGTTTGGAAAATTGCACAATATAAATCTATTTTAGTATACCTCAACAATGGAATTATGATCAGTAGAAATGGCCATGACATGGGACCTTTAAACTATTCTTGCAGTTTCCAAATAGTTGAAAAGAGTGTCAAAAGTAGCAAATGTAACATTTAATTTCTCATGAACAAAAACATTCTCTATAGATCAGAGATTCCCAACCATATAATAATAAAGAATAATCAACTTTCAGCACTTTGCTGTACATAAAATGTGCTGATAGGTGTGCAAAGCTAAAAGGGAAGGGAGTTTTTCCTTCCTTTCTTCTTTTCTTACAAGTTGAGAATCTCTGATAACTAATTAATAATATGCATGAATCACTTTTACACACAAATATACACACAGCCTTACCAGCGCTGAAATCAACTTTGCGGATGCGAAATGTAGTGGGAGCTTAGATGGTAAAACAAAAGGAGAGTTCAGAGAGAACAGCAGATATGATAAAGCAAAGGCAGACATACGAATGGCTTAAGAGATGGTAAAAGATAATAAAAGTTAGAACACAATACAAGGGAAGTATACTAGACAGGGAAAAATAGACTAGAAATGAGCTTTGTCAGTGATCACATTTGTGAATTTGAACTCAGAGAACATCTAGGTAAATGACTTTGGGAACGGGTGCTGACTGAGCTACAAAACTCATTTTCCCAGGCACAACGTTACAGTTGTAAATATAGTCTCTACAGTTACTACGAGTCACAGTCAGAAGACAGAATATTGAGTGGCTGAGCACATTTTAAATAACACTATCTGATAGCTTGTTAACGCTGTTCCTGCATTTAAATTGAAAGTCTCTCTTACAGTATAATGTAAGCTAGAGAGGCAATAAATCTCAGCGATAGAAACTGTATTTACTTTAGGATCAAAATATGGCAGGATCGCTACCCAGCTAGCAGGGAACGTTCTCACAACTTTGGCTAACGTTACCTATTGGTTCTAACAAGGTTTTAAAGAAACGTTTTAATCTGATGTTCAAAGAACCTTTTTAGGATGTTTATTTGTTCAAATAATGTTCCTATAAGGTTTAAGGTTAACTAAGACATAACGTTTTAACTGCAACATTCAGAGGATGTTTTGAGGATGTTATTAAGGCCTGAGATGACAGAAAGTTTTTTTATAAAACGTTCCTTTAATGTGATATGTTAACAAAGGTTGAATGTTTTGCCTGCAACATTCTAAGGACGTGTTTTGGACGTTGTTGGGTAACACATTAAAGATGTTCTTTATAAAACGTTCCCTCAATGTTACATGATAACAAATGAAGAACATTTTCAAAGCAACATTCTGAAATTGT
>NW_011343621.1:0-2408 GCF_000735185.1 Notothenia coriiceps | reverse complement strand
GCAAAATGTGAAGAGTACTACCATCACAGTCCGAGGGACCAGCCATGTTGGGAACAGGACTTCATGTTGTGAGTATCGCCCTGCTGCTGCTCTTACTTTAAATAAAACAAACAAAGAATTTATTTTCTCTGCCTATTTTCTCATGCCCCTCAGGGCGAGTAGACACATTCTTCTTCTGTTGTTTACATCTGTGATTCTGAGTGTTCTACAGTACTGCAGTGCAAAGTCCTGCACGGGTCTGATTTTCAAGACCCGCTCCCGCTCCGCACCCGCGACGTGCAATACCGAACCCGCCCCGCTACCCGCACATATTACCAATTAGTTCCGCAACCCGACTCGACCCGTCGGCACAGGATCCGCAACCCGACCCGAACCAGCATATATATATGAGCAGTGAAAACGTGCAATTATTAACACACGCAGTTGCATATTTGTCTCAAAAAGCGTGGGATGTTGATTATTCTCTCCATCTAGGATGACACCAAAAGCCTCCCAGACGTTGGATTTCGCTCTTGAGGAAGTGTTATTGAAAATGCTGTATTCTCCGTAGAGAGCTTCACCTCAGCCATTTTGAATGTACAGTGCTCAGAAGCAGATTGATGCGCTGCAGAGGTTATGATTATGCACGGTCCCGCGTGGGAGATGTCTGAGGATTTAAACATTAAACTAAATTATTATTATTTTAATATATTTATTATGCAACACCCGCAACCCGACCCGCATCATCTTTGTCTTACCCAGAACCGAACCCGGAAAAAATTGTTTGAAAAAATACCACCCGCGAATCACCTTTTTTGCGGGTTACCCGTCGGGTACCCGCGGATACCCGACCCAATGCAGGACTCTGTCGTACAGTATCGTACCATATTGTATCGTACGTTACAGTACCTTACAGTACCGTAACTTACAGTACCGTATATTATTGTATCGTACTGTATGGTAAGGTAGCGTATCTTGACGTAACGTATGGTGTCGTAACGTATCGTGTCGTTATGTATGGTGTCGTTACGTATCTTATCATACTGTATCGTAGAATATCGTATCGTAGAATATCGTATCGTAGAATATCGTATCCTAGAATATCATATAGTATCCTATAGTATCGTAAAGCATCGTTCCTTATCATGTTGTAACGTACCGCATAGTACTGAGGGTACCCTATCGTTCCATTTTGTATAGCATTCTAATGCAGAACAATTAAAGGACAGCTATTAATGTGTAATCTTTGAATCTTTTGTAAAATGCTTCGGGCTAAAACGTTTCTATCATGCCAATAGAGCGATTCAGATCTCTCTATTGTGGAGGAACAACAGCTGACAGATAACAGGGATCATCAGAGACTCGTATGTTCCTCAGCTGACAGGATTAGTGCTGAAATATAGATGTTTGTGTTTTCATCCGGAGGTGAATCTGAACCTGCTCGGTCGATCCAGGCCCGGTACCCGTTCAGCTCTCTCTCGATCTGCTGCTGCCGTCTCAGCTTCATGAACGACCGCCGGTTCTCCACTCGTTCCCTCTCCTTAGCAAACTCCCTGCAGAACAAAAAGGAAATCACAGAGGCGGCTGTTTACTCAGCGAGGGGACGGGGATTTAAGGTCTCAGGGATAAATCATTCCTGCAGGAGACAATCATGAGGAGATGGAGTGGTTTTGAAATAAGCTTTCATTACGACCACAAGAGAAGAGGCGAGGAGAAGCGACATGAGAGGAGAGGAGAGTAGAGAAAAGGTAAGGAAAGGAAGTTAGAGGAGACAAGACGAAAGGTAAAAAGGAGACGAGAGGAAAGAAGCGAAAGCAAAGGAGAGGTAAGGAAAGGGAACGAGATGAGAGTAGAAGTGTCGAACAAGAGGAGAGGAAATTAGATGAGAGTAAAGGAAAGACGAGGAGACGTAAGGAGACAAAGATTTTAGAACTGTAAACAAAGAAAATAAGCAAAAGAAAGAAAAGGAGTGGAGTGGATAGGAGACGAGAGGAAACAAAAGGAAAGAAAAGTAAGCGATGAGGAGACGAGAGGAATGGAGGATGAGAGAAAGAGAAATGTGGCAAAAGTACGAAAATAAAAGGAGAGGAAGGAAGGAGGAAACAGGAGGAGACAAGATTAGAAGAAAGGAAAGGGAATGAGATGAGAGTAGAAGAGTCGAACAAGAGGAGAGGAAACGAGATGAGAGTCAAGGAAAGGAGACGAGAGGAAAGCAAAAGAAAGGAAGGAAGAAGGGATGAGGAGGAGAGGAAGAGAAGGAGAGGAGACCAAGGGGAGGAGAGAAGAGCATAATAAATGTAAGCAAAGGAAAGGAAAGGAGTGGAGTGAATAGGAGACGAGAGGAGACGAGAGGAAAGCAAAAGAAAGGAAGGAAGAAGGGATGATGAGGAGAGGAAGAGAAGGAGAGGAGACCAAGGGGAGGAGAGAAG
>NW_011343620.1:2500-4171 GCF_000735185.1 Notothenia coriiceps | reverse complement strand
TATTATATTTCTGAGACCTATGCTATTGCCTAAAAATAGCATGATAGGTGACCTTTAACATATAATGATATATACCATAAAAGTGTACAAAGTCTTTTTAAAACAAAATGTAAATTAGAGTGCAGTAAGGAACTGTATTGCGAGTATTAATGTGCAAATTGTTCAGGGTTATTGAAAAGGGAAATCTAGAGAGACAATGAAGCTGTGATTTCTTTCCCAGAGGTGAAGGAGGACATCTATCAAGATTCCCGGCTACAATAAAATAAATGCTTCTCAGATTATCAACGCAGATATTTAAATGGTAACAAACGTGATTCATTGTCATAAAAACCCTAAAAACAAATGTAGAATAATCCTCCTGCTGCTCCCGAGGGGGAACAATGAGCCGCTGCTCGTACCGCTGCATACTAATGGGGTGATTATGAGGACTAATTATCACATGGCACTTGTCAAGGAGGAGCCGAGCAGTTTGCCCCGAGGACGAAATGCAAAACAGAGACAAACTGTTGTTTCTGCTGAGAGCCGTGAAGGAGGAGAGTTTCTCTTTTATTCCACCGGAGTCAAGAGCACAGAAAACACACCAGCAGCTACAGACATGCAGAAAAATATACAATGTACACACAGAAGACTCGACCCTAACAGTGAGTCAACGCTGCACTGAAGTCCTCCGTCAGTATTAACGTATACTTCATGAATACATTAGTCACATGTTGGTATGAAATATGCATAAACCCTGAGGCCAGCATATGATAACAGGGAGGGAACACTAACAGTGCTGTGACTCCAACCAGGGCTGCAAGCTATTACACGGCTTAGTTACAATACAATACAACTTTATTTATAAAGCTCTTTAAACCTCCAGAACAAAGTGATGTACAGGCAAATAAATAAAATAAAGCATACAATAAAGTAACACAGCTCAGCTCAAACACCATAAAACAAGTACAAGTAAAAACAAAAAACAATTTAAATGCAAAAAAGCAACACTCTAAAGATGTTGAAACGCCAAATGTTAAAACGCTAAGGAGAAGAGGTGGGCTTTAAGAAGCGATTTAAAAGCAGGCAGTGTGGAGGCCTGTCTGATCTCCAGGGGCAGAGCGTTCCACAGTTTGGGAGCCGCTACAGAGAAGCAACGGTCCCCTCTGAGCTTTGACCTGGTTTTAGGCACATTCAGGAGCAGCTGGTCCGCTGACCTGAGAGGGCGGTTCGGCGTGTAATGCTGTAGCAGCTCAGCAAGGTATGGTGGGGTCATGCCATTTAGGGATTTCAAAGTAAATAAAATAATTTTAAAATGGATCCTAAAATAAATTGGCAGCCAGTGGAGAGAAGCTAAGACAGGGGAAATGTGGTCATACTTCCGTGTGCCAGTTAAGAGCCTTGCTGCGGCATTTTGCACCCGCTGCAGTCGTGCGAGGGAGGACCCACTGACCCCCATGTAGAGAGAGTTACAGTAGTCTAGCCGGGTGGTGACAGAGGCATGGATTACTGTCTCAAACAGCTGTCTGGAGAGAAAAGGTTTTACTTTGGCTAGCTGCCTCAGGTGATAAAAGCTCTGACTCTCAAGTTTGAGTTCACGGTCCATTTTAATAACAAGGTTCGTAATGGTGGGCTTGGTGTAGCCTACTGATGCAAGGAACCCAGGTCTACAGAAGTGGTGTCAGTGGTGCTACC
>NW_011343619.1:0-3724 GCF_000735185.1 Notothenia coriiceps | reverse complement strand
CTCTTTAAAGTAGAGACACTACATACTGATATACACCTGAACATCAGCTGGAGAGGACTCTTTAAAGTAGAGACACAACATACTGATATACATGATGAGCAGAATGTGTCCTGTTTAACGTCTGATTTTGAAATCAAATGATTAGATTAATATTTTAAATTGTATTGTAATTGGGTTTTTTGTAGGGGTAATCAAGGGGTGAAAAAGGAAGTACAGTTTTTTGGCTGTATGAGAAAAATAAAGAGCTTTTTGAACATTAAAGCATGGAGACATGTCAAAGTAGAGACACTAGATAGAAGATCATTTAAAAAAGGACGCAAGGGGAATGAAAAACAAAACAAAAAAGTATCCCGATGAAAATAAAATAAAATGCTGTTTTCTTGTCTCTAAAAGCACATGATTTAAATTGGAAATTAATTTACCAGGAAGTCAAACCACTTACGGCACACGCAGGACGGACTTCCCCTGTTATACTAGCCAAGTTATGCAAAACAAAACATTCACATTGCTCACAGCCGCTAACCAAACAACTGGGAAATAATTGAATGACACACAACCAAAGCTACATTCCCTTATCATATCAAAACAAGAGTAGGAGTTAAAAGAGTGATTTCTCACCTCCGTTGGTCCTCCACATCTCTCTGGCACACTGGTCCGAGGAGGTCAGCTCTGATATCTGGATGTTTGGATTTGATTTGTAGTCATCTGGAGGAAACAGAGTGAAAAACAGAGTCATGCCGGAAGAAAAGCAGCTTTTTAATCGTTTCAGGTGTGTTTTCATACGTCGTTTCAGAGGTATTTCTTTAGTAAAATTAGGCTGTCCCGAATACCATTTTTCGGGCTCCGGATATTCGGTAGCAATCAGCAGCGAATATTCGAGTATTCGGCCCGCGCAGGGGGTGGGGGGCGTAGTAATCATCAGCGAACCGCTTCAACACGTGTATTTTGGTGTGTTCACGGCATTCATTTTGTTATTCTACAGTATTGTTGTTTTATCGTTATTAACCCAATTTGTGTTCTTTGAAATTGAAAAGGATATCGCATTGTGTTTGTTACTTTCGTTGCAGTTGTATATGTCTTAAGTGTAATTTGGCTTGGCTTTCTATTTATGGACATGCTTTTATTTTAAAGGAGAGTTAGCGCTGTTGACAGGAAGTTTTTGTTGCTATGGAAACAACGTGACCGAGATTAATGGAGAAAAGTAATATCTACAAAACGGAGAAAGTAAACGATAACGTTTATGGTTAAGTGTTAGCACCCCCCGAACAAGCTCTTACGTTGATATTGGAGATTTCAATAAATTCAATTTGAAAAAAAAACGGGGAAAAAATTAAAAAACAAATAAAACGAATATCAGAATAACGAAATTCAAACCCGAATAGTACTCCAACCAACGAATATTCTGATATTCGAATATTCGGGTACAGCCCTAAAATAAGCCATCTCACTGTTGTTGCTGAATGAAAACGAGTCGCTCTCCCTCATGGTCTCGTTGCCGCTGTCCGACATCGTCCTCTCCCTCTTAGAGACGTTCGGCCTCCTCTTGCTGCTCTTTCTGGTGCTGATGCGGATGATTCCTCTCACCAATCTGCACTCTGCCTCCTGCTCTCCCATCTTATGTTCCTCTGCCAGAGAGTTGATGAGCTGGTTGATGGCTTTGCTCTTCCTCAGGAACACAGAGTCTGTTGTGCACCTGGCCAACTCCTCGATCTGATACTCAGAGTAAAGCTCCAGCAGCTTCTTTGTGATCAGAGAATCCACGTTCTCCTCTCCGTCCTCCCAGTCCAAAAACCTCATGGACTCGTGCAGCGACGCCTGTTTCTGACCACCGGTTGAAACCACAAACGACTGAGATCTATCTTCATCTAAATACTCTCTTGAAGTGTTGACTTTTACTCCAGCGAAGCAGACGTCGCCGAGCCAATCTCCTTCGTCGTCTTCTTCCTCCTCTTTGTCTACTCCTGCGTTTACAGATGGTAGGCTCACGTGCTCTGGTTCATCCGGGGATCTCTCCTTGATGCACGGAGATAAAATGGATCTCTGGCAGACTCGATACAGTCCACATGTTAAGACGCTGCACACAAAACTCCTGCAGCTGTTGGTCGGTACGCAGGGGTTGCAGGTTTGCGTCGCAGATGAAGGATCAGCCGAACCAGGGATGAAGCCGATGGTTTCTGATTCTTTCCCGTTAGAGTCCTTCAGGTGAGCTTTGTTCACTGTTCTGGGATCAGGGAGTCTGTTTTCCACCGGGTCCACGCAGCGCTCCTTGTACGATCTCACGCTGCTGCCGGTGGACATGACTGACGGCTTTCAAAGATCTGCAACAAGCAGTAGAGAAAATGAGGTCAAATTAGGTTAAAGGTCTCCTATTATACTATTTTTAGGCATATATTACAGGTCTCAGATATATAACAGTTTATAAAAAAACATGTGTATGAAGTGTTTTGCTCAAAATACCAAACAGATCATGCATTTCAGACATCCCTCTTATCCCTCCATTTCAGGTCTGTTACTAAAGTGCTGATTCTGGGTCAGTAGATTTTTTTAAAAAGAGGGGGCGGAGCTAATGCCTGATCAGAATTCTACCAGCAGAAACTCAGCTAAATGCTGCCGTGATGAAACACCATCCTGTTCAAAACCACATCAAAGATTATTTCTGAAACAGTATGGAGCTCAAACTCTTTTTCTCTCTCTCAGGCGAGTTCCTTTTTTTATTTCCTGCTTCTTCACACACACTCTCTCCAGTACAAGTTAGCGATGCTTGCTAATGTAAACACAGACCATATTACGTCCAAAACATGTCTCATTGTTTCTGATAGCAACGTTTCTGATTGGGCCGTGGGTGTAAAGCCCGCCCACATTTCAGATATTACGTCATATCAGACGCAAATCTGGATCAGCTCCGTTGTTCCCCGTTTTTAGAGATTTGGGTACGGAGGACAAGAGAGAGGGTTTTATTTTCTGACGCTGCGTGAGTTCCCCGACACACCGGGTACACATCTTTATGTATAAAAGACATCACAAAGTGCATTTTGATTGATAGGAAACCTTTAAAGTAAAGAGTAAACCAGTTTTGAAATAGCCTCAGTAAACTAGGGCATGGTTTAGTGATGCCACAATATACCAAAAATATTACCTTCAGAGAACTCTCAGCTCCAGTGTTCTTGAGTTGCTCTTTGTTTAACCAGTTGTTTCCTTCTCAATCACTAATTCACACATTTGTATTGTTTACAGGAGGTCCCTTGAGGATTTAAAACCGAAATTATTCTGCTAACTTATCATTTATTTGCGTTTATTTAGATTGTTGACTACTGATTGGAAAGTTCTCACCTTCTTTTTGTCATTTATTAATTATTAATACATTTTTCTTAATGACGTTTCCATTTTTTATCCTCAGTTAAAAAAGCTATGGTTTAGGTTTATTTGCACAATTAAACACAAACAAAGATAACACATGATATCCAGTGCAGCAAGAGGCATAAACCCATTGGGACTATTTGAAACCTCCACCTCAAACATGTAAAACAAATCACAATCTAATATAGAGCGCATTAAAGGTCCTTTGTTTACTTTCTCATAATCTGGCTTTTGTGTGCAAATAAAGGGAAACATGTTATCAAAGCTGCAGAGCCTTAAAGGTCCAATGACACGGCCATTTCTACTGATCATAATTCCATTGTTGAGGTCTACTAGAATAGATTTATATTGTTCAATGTTCCAAACT
>NW_011343618.1:0-1264 GCF_000735185.1 Notothenia coriiceps | reverse complement strand
CCTGAACCCCGGGAAAAATTTTTTTACGCAAATCCACGTTTATTTTGAAATGAGCCTTTGCAACTTCCGACTGATTTCGATAGAGCGGGTCACATATCTATAAAGATGTGTTTATATTGAGTCTTCTAATGACGAGAAAAGCAACTTTCAAATCAGTTCAAATCACACAAATAAAGATATCTGGGGTTAAGTTCAAACGGACTGACGGGAAAAATGGATGGACAGACTTACCCGACGATCTGATTGAAGTACCGCGTGTATCCCTCCAGAGTTTCATGCTGGAAATGTGAGAAACAAACAAACATAGAAGAAAAAGAAACGGAGAGAAACGGAAGGTCCAACAGCGAAGGAAGATACAAACAATTAGCATAAATATTGAAATACAATAACAATTACAACCTAAACGCTACATAAGAAAACTTAATGTAATATAATAACAATTCCAAACTGGCTTTTTTAAATACATTTAAAGCATAAAACCATCATTTAAATGGAGTCTGATTAAATTAACAGCAGTAGGATAAGTCATAGATTAAGAAGTGTGTGTGTAGGTGGGAAGGGGAGTGTGTGAGCAGGTGGAGTTAGGAGTGTGTGGAGCACACACAGTGAGGCTCATACCATGTTAGAGTGCGGCTGCAGAACGAGGCGAGCCTGTTTCCTCCGCTGCTTTCTGTAGTAGTTCTCAAACACATCACGCAAACCCTACAACACAGTGAGAGGAGGATCATGGGAAATCAAGGTGTGTGAGGGTTTGTTAACACGCGTAGAGACCTGGAAGAAACATTCAATCACGTTCTAAGAGCTGGAAAACAACGTTTCCTTATTTAAATGGCATTGAAAAAGGTTTCCCTGTCAAAAAACATGACGTTTCAGAGATTTGTGGACAGATAGTGAACTGGCAACCCAATACACACGTCATATTTTCCATGTTCTACAATTTCAGCTGTCAGGGTGAACACGCCGTGCTCTTTGTCGACAGGAGTGAGGTACGCAGGCATATTTTAAATGTTGCTTGACGACGTAATTGATCTCAAAATAGTCAAAGGATTTGCTTGTTTTAATTGTGGAGGGAGATGGATGGAATTAGGTCTAAAAACCAAAAGATTAGAAGCACTGCATGATGGGAACTTGGAGATAATGTGACGGGGGTGTGTGTGTGTGTGTGTGTGTGCGTGCGTGCGTGCGTGTGTGTGTGTGTGTGTTTGATCAGCAGCAGTTTGGCTGGCGTCACTTGTCAGACATCAAAAACAAAAAAACACAGAAG
>NW_011343617.1:0-4245 GCF_000735185.1 Notothenia coriiceps | reverse complement strand
AAAGGTTATAAACAAAAGCGAGCTTTATTTAAAAGCTGAAAAAACACGGCATGAAAAACACAGGGAGCACAAACACACAACACTGACCGTGACCAACAGGAGGGAGACAGGAGAGACTAACAAGAAGCGTGACGTGAGGACGGACAAACAATGAACCGACACCGAGGAAGAGACAAGAATAAATACAGGGAGGGGTAATCACGAGACGAGAAACAGCCGGGCAGGGGAGGAGAAACACAAGGGCCACAGGTGAACACAATTAGACAATTAGAAACACCAGGGAAACTAACGACAGGATAACACGACACAGGTGGGAACAGAACAGAAAAATAACACCCAAAACAAGACAGACTAAAACCGTGACATGACATTAGGATTGTGACAGTCACAGAGTCAATAAAAGCTATAAGTATGGTAGAGTAGGTTATATGCGCTACTTTTAACTTGCTGTAGCTGATTCACTGAGTGTAGAATACTCCATTTAATACTAAAGGAAAACAAGAAGTGTCTGAAAAAGAAAGACTATTAAATGATACTCATAAAACCTCATATTGACAAGACTTGGCATTTATGCGTTAAAATGTGTGAATGTTGTGCAGCTGTGGAGATGTGTTTCTGTTATGAGGCGATACGTCTTCACCTCCCTAATCTAATCAAAAACACACTCAAATGAAATCTTGCTGTTAAACTATTGGACATCCATCTAAAGAGGGGAGGACATAACAGAGACTTGTTTAACAACTGGAGAGTAATGTGTTTAATAAAAAGCTCATGTGGAGTCTATTAAAGCCAGAGACTGTGTGATGTGATGCAGCTGTGGGGGTGTGGTGCAGCAGCTCCCTCTGCAGGAAACACCACGTCTCAAAGAAGCTTTGACTTTTATATATGAGGATTTGCATGAGGGCTTTATTGGGGTCCCCATTAGCATTAACACTGGCAACACTTTCAGTTAAACACACATTTACTGTACACACTATTGCCAATTTGTTTGTCTCTTAGAGTATTTGATTTGTATTTATTATTATTACTTTTTTATATTTTTTTTTATTTGGCTTTTAATTTAATTTATTCTCGTAATACTATTATTATATTTTTGTTTTTAGCTGGCATTTAATTTAATTTATAATGTATCTTTCCGTTGCACATCATGTTTGATTATTTTGTTGAGTGTTTCAAACGACAGGCATCAAATGTGCAACAACTGAACAGTATTTTCCCTCTGAATACCAACCACAGAAATAATCCGCAATTTCTCTCTTCTTCCTCGTCTGTCCTCCAGGTACCTGAAGCCTGACGAGAACAAAAAGTCAAAGCACAAGACGACCGTGAAGAAGAAGACGCTCAATCCAGAGTTCAACGAGGTATAATCCGCCGTAATTGTGCTAAAACCTCGCAGCTCCAAATCTTCGTCTTTCCTATTTGTTCTTCTGAGTGTTTATCCGATGCCGTTATGTGCCGAGGAACCTCCAAAACCCCGGGGACTTAGAGAGACATAGTGAGAGCGCTGAAAGAGGCACGCTTACCTCCAGAGAAGAAACAACTGAACACCTCTGTGCATGAAGACAGTTTCACAAGTCAGATAGAGGCTCAGGCGATTGTGATGCAACAGCCTTTAATGCGTGTTTTAAAATGGTGTTAAGGTGAAACTAGAGATGTCCAACATTTCTTTAAATGCTTTGAACAGTTGTAGGGTCTGTGTTAAACAAAAGGGGGTCATCGTATGCTCCTAGATTTATATAAAACCTTTTATATTAAGTTCACTTAAAACATCATACTGTGGTAGGAAGTGGCACGTAACTTTCATGAGTCAATTTGGACTTTTAAAATATTCTTTACAAACATTTAAAGTCTTAAATATTATCCCATTTCATGACACTTGCTCTGAGAAGGAATGAATGAATGAATAAAACATTGTATAGGAGGCTAAAGTAAACATTTAAAAACAAATATAAAATAAATTAAACTTTTTAATTGGCAAAATCAATTAAAGTAAAAATGTGCAAAAGATTGATATTGTACACGTGAACAGCTAAATGAAAACCTTTTTTTTCTACTTTATAGTGTTTTTTATATAATAACTTTTCACACACACATACCATGTTTACATCACTTCAGGGGACATTACATTGACTTACATGCATTTCCTGGAGACTTATCCTAACCTTAACCATAACCAACACATGCCTAACCCTAACCCAAGTCTGCACCCTACATTTAATGATTCCCCTTATGGGGACCTCCATTATGCCCCCATAAGGGAAGCCAGTCCCCACACGTGACTGTGTAAACAGATGTAGGTCCCCACAAGTATAGTAATACTAGGCCACACACACACACACACACACCGGGAGCAACTCAGGGTTAACTATTTTGCCAAAAGAACATTTTGAATGAAAGCGACAGTTACCAAAAGATTCATATTCCTACGATAGTGAATGTTGTGGTCCTGAGAGTGATTATTTAATAGTGAATGTCAATTGTTATCGACCAAGCATTTTAAAGCTACTCTCATACATTGCACTAAAGGAAACAATGGCGATGCAATTGAGACAAATCCAAAGTATTTAACAGAACAAAGAGCATGGCTGAGCTCTCTGAGGACACAGTTTCTCAGGAGCATTTTGAAGATGTTTCGAGTCCCCTTTTAGACCCTGATGGTTTCAGAGGGCAGCTCCTCTCTGAGACCCAGCTGAATACGACCAGACGTCCAGCCTCCTGACATTTCCTCTGACATTAAACCTGCGTCTCCTCCGTCACCTCTCCACCTTTCTGTCAGAGAGCAGGCTCCGTATCGAGGCATTGATCTCCATTAAGCAGGAGGAGCCCCCCTGATTGAACTGCAGATTGAAATGCAGAATGAATGCTCAACACGGTGCAAGTTCATATCAGAAAACGCTCGAGGGCTTGATTGATTTTACTGCCATGCTGTATTTCTGTGCTCTGATGTAGATACCTCTATAACTTGGGCTACAAACAAAATGCTTCACTTCTACCCATTCACATGTTGTGCCGCACACTACTTTACCCAATGCATTTTGAGTCCATTTAAAAAAGGCATAGTAGAGGTTTGAATCTTTCCCTGTCTTGCAATTCAATTTCGATTTTTTTATGTCACGTTTTTAATCCACAAACCAATTTACAACTTAAACAAATACCATATTACAAAGATCTAAAGGGCAGTGGTGTAAAGTAACTAAATACAAATATCCTTATTCAAATGTCATTCTTGATTCAGTACATATGCCAAGCGTGTGTACATTTAAGGATTCTTGATGTACAAAAAAAGATATATCAACTTATTTTTTTGTGACTTTAATGAAAGAAAAACCTTTAAATTGAGGATCTTAAAAGATACAAATATGGATTCTTGCATTTGTTCCTCCCCCCCTGGTAGTAAGTGGACTATAATGTGTGTAACTAATACATCTGAAATGGCTCGGTTTGTAAAGGATACAACTTCTGCACTGACATTAACCCGAATATTATGTAAGTGTTACGACTGAATAAACGGGTTTGAACTCAATTGCACGACTCAATTGGTTTTTACAAAAAAAGGTTTATTCAAACCAAAACTCAACGACAGTGGGAACAAAAACTAAATCACTCTTAACGAGGAAAAACACTAACAAAACAAAATCACTTCAATGAGGGAAAAACACTAGGAGCATGAAAATAAGAATACTTAGAGAAGGCGTGGCTCAAAGCTCTGCTTGGGATTCTCTCTGGCATGATGCGCTGGTAGACTGTCACAAGAAACGAAACTGCACAGGACAGAGGGAGACGAGGACAATAAATACACCAGGTGATGGGGAACAGGTGGAAACAATCAGGGTCGACAATCACAGGAGTGGGAGACACACAAGGAAGGGAGGTCAGAGTATCTGAAACGAGAGGAAAGATTACTATTCAAAATTAAAGGGGAAAATCACGAGACAAAAAAAACACTTAACTAAACATAATTTGCGAGAGATGACATTAAGAAAATGGACTCAAAGAGGCACACAGGGTTTTGTGAATCAGGCTCACCTTTAAAAGAAGCAAATGTCAGGATTGTAACTACAGTTATGCAGACCTTTAAACCCACATGTAGAGCCTCATCCATGAACTATTCATATCTGACACTGCACTGTAACTTTTATTCATGTATGTTCTCTTTTAATGTTTATGTTATTATCTTTGCTTTTTAATGACTGTTTTTAAAAGCCATTTTCTTAATGTCTTTCATTTCTGTAAAGCACTTTGAAT
>NW_011343616.1:0-2243 GCF_000735185.1 Notothenia coriiceps | reverse complement strand
GGGGTGCTTAGGGGGTGCTATGGCTATCCTAGGGGGACCTGCAGCACCCCCTAGCCCCCCCCTGACGCCGCCTATTGACCTTCCATCCTCTAACGTCCCGTCTACATTACAGGCATCGAAAAATGCTTTCAACGCTTCGCCCATTCACTTGAATGGGGTGACGTAGAAGATTTTTAATCTTCGCCGAACTGCATTGTGGGGAGCATGGCATGGCTTTGCAAGCATCACAAGCATCACGAGCATCTATGGCATCAAAAGTTGAACAATGTTCAACTTTTGAGGCTCGATGCTTGGCATCAGCCAATCAAATCCCGTTTATGCAAATCCCGCCAGTGCAAGCGCAGCCAATCAAACCGCGTGCAAGCTGGGAGAGCCAGACCGCAGTTCATTTCCTCATATTCCAAACGAGATATCACGGTAGCAAATCACCCGGTTCTTTACGACCGGAACTATTTACCGGGATACAAACCGGAGGAACCAGGCATGGAGGGAGGTGGCAGAGACAGTGGGTGAAACTGGATAGTTTTTTCGCCTGTTTGGAGAGTTTATATCCAGTTTACTTCGTTTTAACATTGCTATTGCTTTGTATGTCGGGGGCGGGAGATTCATGTGATTGGTTGTTGGTCGCGTTGCTCGCAAAAAATCGCCAAGCTTCAGACACGCCCAGCTTCAAGATTTTTTGATGCCTGTAGTGTAGACGAGCCGTAGTTAGACCTAACACACTTAGCTATTTGATCTACCTCTGGAACAAGCTAAACTACTTATACATATATTTATTCTTCACTGTCGGGTCACTGACCGGCTGTCATTTCTCCCGTGTTATTCTCCAAAGTTAATGTTGAATAATGTACTTCATTTGAATGTAATAATTATGTTGGTTGTTGTTTGTGGAAGCTTTAACTGAGTTTTAAACATCACTTTAAATGGAGGATCCCCATAGGCCTCGCCCACTCGATCAGATCGGCGATCGGTATCGGCCGATACTGATTCCGGCGATCGGCCCCAAAATTGGCGATCGGAGCGTCCCTAATTTATACTTAAAGGGAACACAGGCATCTGAGCCTTTGCAGACCATTTTTAGAAACCATAGAACACACTACAGGAGAGGGAACAGCGACCAGCTACCTTCTTTAGTCAGCAACTCACACCAAACAAATCTAGATTGATAAATAGCGCTACAGGTGACAGAAAAAAAATATATTCTTGATTTTGGGGTGGCGTGTCCCTTTTTAATATGTTCTAAATAGTTGTCCTCTGTGCCTGTTAAAGACTTGTAAGACACATCCCTGTGTTCAGCTTTAAACTCTCCTGTGACCCTGCGACGCAAACACATTTTCTGCGGGATCACCACATCCCTGACCATGATCACCCCCGCTGCAGAGAGAGCCTGACTCAGCAGGACTGTGACCTCAGCAGTCACACCACGATGAGGCCGATTAAGACTGGCACTGCTGAGCTTTAAAAAAAACAAAACGCTGTAAGACCCGTCATGGGAGACATTCTCCAGGAAGACTTTATTAGAAAACAGAGACAATCATTGATCTTCAGGTCGCTTGTCCTCAGTGTTCGAGGAAGGTGGCTTTCTAATCAGCTGGACCTTTTTAAAGACAGGAATGGGTCTGAGGTGGGACAAAAGCTCTGCTGGGGTTAAGCTTTTCAATCTTCTTCCCTTCACTCAGACTGTCCATCACAGTAAGTCACTTTGAGGAACAGTGGTTGAAGGCAACAGTTCAGTATCTTGCAGGATCCACCCAGAATATCTAGGAGCACCACCCAGGGATTGTGGTCGCATTAATAATTGATTAAACTCTTCATCTCTTGATGGCTTTCTTCTGATGTTCACAGGAGATGTGGGAAAGACTTCAGATGACATCAGTCTGACTCTGGTGGAGAGCTGCAGCCACGACCATGGTAAACAAACAAAAAGCTTTCTTGTGCACCCGGCTGCAGGTTATAATGCAGAGGTCGCATTGAACAAATATTCTCTGCCATTGACTGAAAATATAGCAGATTGCTACGGCTGAAAAAATATAAAAAATATATTTTCTATATTTTCTGTTTATAACCAACTTGTATTTAACAACTAATATATAAAAAATGATAGATACCATAAAATGTGCCTGCTCCCAGCAGTCCAAGATAAATGCACACACACACACTTACTTACTTACTTACTTACTTACTTACTTACTTACTTAATGTGACATTTGTCATTGTGACCGATCAGGACGATCCTCTGTAAC
>NW_011343615.1:0-22219 GCF_000735185.1 Notothenia coriiceps | reverse complement strand
TGGTGCTGTTCTCACAGAATCAGCCCATGCAAAGACAGTGTTACATTGAGTGAAATGAGGAATGGCTAAAATGCATGATCTGTTTGGTATTTTGAAAAATAAAAAGTGTAAATATGCCTTATATAGGTATGGTCCTATACTATATTATTCAAATATAGCATGATAGGTCCACTTTAAGGCATTTTTTATTTGAGATGTTGGCAGAGTTTTTATTTGGCTAACTTCTTTCTCTTATCCCTGTTGATAGAGACAACTGGGCACCACATCAAGTCAGGTGCAGCTTTTCTTCAAGGGAGATTTACGCGAACAAATCCTACTTTAATAACACCAAATAGAAAATCCAAGCAAATACTTTTCATTTCTTCAGCTTTAAAGGAGACCTATCATGCTATATTTGAATGATATATTGTAGGGCCATCTATATAAGGTATATTTATACGTTTTTTTTTTCAAAATACCAAACAGATCATGCATTTTAGCCATGGCTCATTTCGCTCTATTTTCCTCTCCTCCACCCTGTCTTTGCATGCGCTGCAGCTGACCACGCCCCCCTGCAAAGGAGGGGGCCGAGTTACGAGCGTCATGTTACCATGCTGTTACCATGCCACGGCAACCTCTCATTCCCTTGATTGGTGGAGAGTTGCCCATATAGGCGGAGCTCCCCGTTTCTGACGTCACACTATTTTCAAATCTGGATCAGTCTGTATCAGATCCGTTGCAGCCCCGTTTTTAGAGATTTGGGTATGGAGGAAAAGAGAGAGGGTTGTGTTTTCTGACACTTGGTGAGTTCCCTGGAACACTGGGGACACATATTCATGTAGAAAAGACGTACAAAAGTGCATTTTGCATGATAGGTCCCCTTTAATTTACACCAATTCACCATCAACTAGCAGTATATTGGCTCTTTATTAGTCATTATAAAACACTTATTAATGCCTTATTCTACATGAGAAATACAATTAATTATACTTGCATGTCTTGTTACATAACAATTGATCATATTTGTTAAGTGTTATTATGGGAGAATTACTATTTTTGTGGTGCTGCTACTGCATATTGAGCATATTAAGACCCACTCATGTACAACAACTTCCTAACTTGCAATAAATAAGCACCAATTAGAGGGTTATTAAAAACTCTTAACTAATGTTTTAGTACTTACTGCTAGTAGAATATGGTCATGTAGAATAAGGCATTAATAAGTGTTTTATAATGACTAATAAAGCCAATATACTGCTAATATGCATGTTAATTAACAGCTAGTTGATGGTGGATTTGTGTACGTTAATATAAAGTGTTACCCAGCTTTTCTTGCCTGTACTTCTGTTCTGTTTCTGAGCTGGAAAAGAGTCCTCCAGTGAAAGATAAACCTCTCAGCACCGCTCTTATTAAAGGCCTCATTGTTGACTGTTTGTTGCGGGTCATTTTGTTTCACTACACTTGAAAGGGACGGTCAAAACTCTGCAAGGAGAGGCTCTGTGTGTGTGTGTGTGTGTGTGTGTGTGTGTGTGTGTGTGTGTGTGTGTGTGTGTGTGTGTGTGTGTGTGTGTGTGTGTGTGTGTGTGTGTGTGTGTGTGTGTGTGTGAAATGCACACCTCACCATGCACAGAGAGGCAGGACAGACACCAACAAGCCCAACATTTGACCACTTTACTTTTGTTTTTGATAATGATTACATTTAATAAAGGCACAGTGTCATGGAACATTGATCAGAATGACTATTGTGCTGCTTTTTGATAAAGAAAAATATCCCAGATTCTGAATCAGTGGCATTAAATCTGCAAAAAGAAAACGTTGTAATATTATCGAGTCTCAAGAGTGGTGTGATATCTCCAAAAATGCACTTTAAATAGCTTTTATCACAATGAATACACGCTATTCTATGATGTTGCTCTGAATGTTTCGGCCTTTTAAAAATACTATGCAATGATGAATGTTCTGGTGTTTTCGATAACCAGTTTTTAACAAAATAAATAGATTTTCAACACTATTGTTTTTCTAGAACGTTCAACACAATATGCACTTCCTGTTCACCTGGATGTTCAATATGCTATTCTATTTAATTTACTTACTTGACTTTTACACAACCTTTTCTATATTTTTGGCATGCCTAACTGGTTAATAAAAATGTGCTCAACATAATAAACCATGACTTTTCACAAGGAAGGGAGGAGAACAAATAAGCCAAACATTTGGGAACTCTGAGGATACACATCAAACACATCTGAGTCTCAGTGTGACACATTGGCCAAACTCCTTGATGTCAGTTTTACCCCCTGTGGTTAATCAAATGGAAAAAGATAATGAAACTAAAACTTTGATCTTTCTCTTGAGTGTGTTTGAGATCATCAGGCCCCCGGCCCTCTGGTCTCAGCTGCAAACTGCAGGACCCCATCATCCTACAAATGACAGTTAAGTGTTCATCTCTTCTCTTACATTCTCCAAAAGTGAGCATTAGATAACGCCTCATTTGCATATTTAAACATGGCACTAGTGTCTCAACTTAGAGTTCTCCTGGAAGTCGTAGAAACTTGCATGCAAACCATTTTAAATTGCAAACTGCAGGAACCCATCATCCTACAAATGACAGGTAAGTGGCCATCTTGGCTCCTTTTTGGCCTCTTTTCCTTATTATAATAGTACAGTGTGTCCTTGGGGTTATTACAAAATATATACTTTGCTATCAAGTTGTATGAAAACATTTTTACTTACAATACATACTATGCTATGCCTGGTTTCTACACACTACACTATACCGTGCCTTATTTCAACGTAAAATACCATTTTCTCGACATGCTATATTATGACTTTTCTGTCATTATTAACGACATACTATGCTACGCCTGGTTTCTACACACTGTACCGTGTATTTTTCTTTGAACTTCAAGCTACATGTCCCAATTAACTTATCACACGTCTTTAACCAGCACAAACGATGCCTCCAGCTGCTACAAATAATAAGTCCTCATTTCTCTCTAGACAAAGAGGATATATGACTGCTGTCTTTGTGCCACACAATGAACAAGATCTTCAGAGACAGCCAGCTTCCACACGGCAGAAAGACAATGAATAATGTGGGAAAGCACCACATTCTGCAATCTGAGGGCACAGTTTCTGTTTTGTAGATAAGGAATTCAGATTATGTTTCACTGCAATCTTTTAGGCATTTAGCGCTGGTCGATATGTTTGTGCCAAAAGGACGGGACAGAAACACTGAACCATAAAAGGGAAAACAAGTACCAATAACAAAAATAAATGTATTTAATTTAAGGAAGACGTTTAACAAGGCACAATAAAGGTTTTGCTAAACTATAAAATATGTACATAGATATTTCACTTGATGTTTAAAACACTGTTGTAACGAGATCCACAACATATTGATGATACAGTGAGAAATGTGACATTAGCCGTCGTTAATAAATACCTTTTCATGCAGATGTTGAGAGGGAAACTACAAAACACCTCAGCACTTGTTGTTTAGCTAATGCTGCGGTTTACTACAGTACACATGTAATAGTTGTAAATATGCAGTGGTGTTTAGTGTTAAATAATTATGTATAAATCATTTAGTACAATCACACAAATTCTGCGGAACCTCCAAAATGGAGTCACTGTACTCAGGAGATAATTACTCTTTCATATTGTGTCCTTCACGTTTTCCTCTTGCCTTTTTCTAATTGTTCCACGAGAGAAGAGTCGGTGTGAGGAAAGAAACAATTGAATAACGACTGATTTGTTATATTGTAACTTTTGTATGCATGCTTCTACTTAACATTAAGCTGTCTTTTGCTCTTTTTCTGCTGTAACAACGTGAATGTACCGTCTGTGGGACCAACACATGGATTCTGATTCTGATGTATATTGTCAGGTACGTTTTCCAATGCATTTTCTGTGAATGTTCCACGAGAGAAGAGTCAGGAAAGAAACAACTGAATAACGACTGATTTTGTTGGATATTGTCAGGTACGTTCTTCGTCGCCTTTTTGTAAATGTTCCATGAGAGTCGAATAACTTTGAGTAACGACTGATTTGTTGTATATTGCCAGTGAATAAACGGAGATCGCCTCGGGTCTCATACATGAATATAACACAACGCAGAGACACCGGTTACACATCATCTGAAGGTCATGACCCCCAAAATGTCACGACCAGCCATGTGAGGCAGAACACGAACACCAGTGAGGACACAGAGGCGGTCACGACGAGCCGCTGGAAGGAGCACGGCGTCCGGAGAGTTTTATTTTGATCAGACGTCGTTGGCACAGACTCGAGGGTTTTGATCGTGGACCAGCGTGACTCGGCAGAGAGTGATTGTCAGGACGGAGGTTTCTTAGGTTTCCTCATCTTCTTCAGCTTCTCTTGCCTCACCGTCTCTCCTTCGAGGGACGACAGCTCTGAGATCCTGTGGAAGAACGAGCGAGAGGCTCCGAGCACCGGGTCGGGGTATGAAGGACCTGAGAGGAGAAGAATAATTAGGATCTATAATTCAACAAATTATTACAAAACAATCTGCTATATAACATGTTAGGGTGGGAATCACCAGGCTCCGCACGATAAGCCACAATGTGATGCTATCACGATGCTTGAGCCAGGATACGATACTATCACGATACTTAAGCCACGGTATGATAGTATTGCGATTCTACGATATGCTAAATATTGCAATACGATATATTTATTACATCTTTGTTTTTCATGAAAACAAGAAAAAGCTCAGCACCATCTAGTGGATTGAAAAAGCAATTGTTACCAGAAATGTATTGAGTCTTGACCATTTTAAGTATTTTAAAAGTATGTGTTTTTTTTATAAATGTTTACATGGACTGCCCCCCCCCCCCCCCTCCCTTAGAGGTTCTTCACACACATGCTCTCCAGTACAGGTTAGCTCTGAGTGTTAGCGATGCTAATGTAAACAAAGACCATATTACGTCCAAAGCAGTCGGGCATTGTTTCTGATAGCAACGTTTCTGATAGGCCCGTGGGTGTAAAGCCAGCCTACATTTCCGATGTTACGTCATATCGGACGCAAATCTGGATCAGCTCCGTTGTAGCCCCATTTTTAGAGACTTGGGTACGGAGGAAAAGAGAGAGGGTTTTATTTTCTGACGCTGCGTGAGTTCCCCGACACACCAGGGACACATCTTTATGTATCATCAAAAAAGAGCATTTTGCATGATAGGTCCCCTTTAAGGTGTTCGGGAGATATCACATTCACAAGAATTCTANGAAAAAGCAATTGTTACCAGAAATGTATTGAGTCTTGACCATTTTAAGTATTTTAAAAGTATGTGTTTTTTTTATAAATGTTTACATGGACTGCCCCCCCCCCCCCCCNNNCCCCTCCCTTAGAGGTTCTTCACACACATGCTCTCCAGTACAGGTTAGCTCTGAGTGTTAGCGATGCTAATGTAAACACCGACCATATTACGTCCAAAACAGTCGGGCATTGTTTCTGATAGCAACTTTCTGATAGGCCCGTGGGTGTAAAGCCAGCCTACATTTCCGATGTTACGTCATATCGGACGCAAATCTGGATCAGCTCCGTTGTAGCCCCGTTTTTAGAGACTTGGGTACGGAGGAAAAGAGAGAGGGTTTTATTTTCTGACGCTGCGTGAGTTCCCCGACACACCAGGGACACATCTTTATGTATCATCAAAAAAGAGCATTTTGCATGATAGGTCCCCTTTAAGGTGTTCGGGAGATATCACATTCACAAGAATTCTACACAACCCCAAAACCCCATGGAAAATATCATGAACCACAAACAACAAGGGACCATGGAGGGGAGGCTAACGAGTTGTGGGATCCATGAGTATTGTTTCAAGAAGAACATCGGTAAAACTACCATGTTGCTGCCAATTACTCAACATAATAAACACCTGAACATATAGAACTCACTCTTCTGATTGTCTTTGCTGTGCAGCAGGCTGTGGGTTGGATAGTTCACCTTGGGCCTGCAGAGGGAGAGCAGAGGAGGCTTGAGTGAGAGAGAAACATCGATTAGTTTCTATCTGATGGAGTTAAAAAGGCAGAATGACCTGCTGAGTTTGCAGCTCTCCACAGAGAAGGAGTTCCTGCCACTGAGGATCAGAGAGGAGGGGAGGACGAGAGCTGGAGAGGAGGTCAGGTCGTACCTCGGAGCGTAGCTGAGGAACGAGGAGAGGACGTTATTTAATGTGTTAACAGATACATTCATTTCCTATCTTAAAGGTGGGGTAGGTAATTCACTTCAGAAACACTTTTTGTTATATTCCATGGAATGCTCTTAACATCCCGATAGCAATGAATATATTAAGTGCTTTGACAATAAATCCATAACAACATGTCATCTGTGGAAGCCGTGGCGCTGTAAAAAGCACGACCAATCATCTGAGCCGGCCCGGCTAAAGTAACTGGATGGCCTACCTGCCTGTCAGCCTTCCATCTGTGCACAAACTTATCTTGTGCCCTCATTGGTCATATACACGTCCGTGTGTGTTGGAGGAGGGGCTCTGTGAGGAAGGGGCAGATTTTTTTCGACTGCGTACTTTCCAATTCTAGCGCACTCAAGCTGGTTTCTCCATTCTAACCTACCCTACCTTTAATGTTCAAATACTAGGGATTTACTTTGATGTTATGGCGAATTTAGATTAGATTAGATTCCTTTAATTGTCACGACAGCGAAATTCCAAGCATTCCCGATGGTGCAATCACACAACAGACAGTATAAGTTTCATTTTGACAATACAAGCTAAAACTTTTAATATATAATATATAAAGTGACTATAAATTGTACCTGGAATGATGTAAACATAGTGAAAACATAACAGCAAATATTGTAAAAATCAAGAAGCGTACATTTAGAATAGAGGAAACAAGTAATATATTATGAAATAAATCAAATAATTATTAGCACAATAAAAATGTAGAACAAAAATAAAACTATAAAAATACCTTAAAACATGCACATAATATAATAATAACAAGAACACACTAGTGTTTTTGGTGTTGTTTTTTCTTGTGTAGCACTGATGGACTTGTAAGACTGAGGTATAGAAAGATTATGCAACAAAGATTGAACCCCAATGACTTGTGTTAATATGTAGACAGATGTGAATATTAGATCGACCCACTCCTTTCATGTGAAAAGACAAGGTGTATGTTCTCTCTCTCTCTCTTTATGTTAACGTGAAGGCAGCGTGACATCAAACTAAACTGTTCCCACAACAACAGAGGACTGATAGTAATAAATGATAACGATCTCATCATGACTTAGCTATAATCCAGCGTGCCGTGTTAACAGAATATTAAACATTAAAGCTAGAGATCTTCAGATTGTGACAGACAAATTATGCTTGTCGAAACATGAATAGGTCTGCTCTTTCCCTCGGTACATATTCCTGTCATTTATGAGACAACGACTCGGTGTAATTACTGCAATGTGTGCAGCTGTCTGCAGAACTATAGTGTGAATCTTGCAGAGGTTACCCCAGGGTGAAGGGCCGCCCCCCCCGGCTGTGGGAGAGCTCCTTGGAGAGGCTGAAGGGATGCAGGGACCGTCTCTGCAGCGGGGGGACCACCGTGCGGGTCTTCTCCGGCTGAACACCTGAAGAGAAATACATTCAGATAGTCAGAACCACAGGTGGGAATTAGTGGAGTACAGATACTGCGTTACTGTACTTAAGTACATTTTTCTGGTATCAGTACTTTACTCCACTACTTATTTTTCTGACGACTTTTGAACCCAAATACCTGTACTTTCTACTTCTTACATGTTGAACACAAATACCTGTACTTTCTACTTCTTACATGTTGAACACAAATACCTGTACTTTCTACTTCTTACATGTTGAACACAAATACCTGTACTTTCTACTTCTTACATGTTGAACACAAATACCTGTACTTTCTACTTCTTACATGTTGAACACAAATACCTGTACTTTCTACTTCTTACATGTTGAACACAAATACCTGTACTTTCTACTTCTTACATCATTATTGATCAGTGATCATTATTATTTAGAGTCATTGCGTGCCTATTGATTTGAACACGATCCGTGTATCCATCATTTCCTGGTCTTCTCTAAAGAAGAGGGACCAATGAAAACGTTGTCATGTTGCCGTTGTTCAGCATGGAAACATTCATTAGCTAACAATGACATTATTGTTCTATTAATATAAAGGGAGGTCAGGTACTCTTTAAAACAGCTGCTAGTTATGGGTACTTTTTACTGAAGTACATTTCAAAGTTCTTTACTTTCACTTGAGTAAAGAAGTTTAGTTAGTACTTCTACTTTCACCAGAGTATTTTTAAACACGAGTATCTGTACTTCTACTTGAGTAAAGGATGTGTGTACTTTTGCCATCTCTGGTCAGAACTCACATCGAGTATGAAGACAAAAGGATATGTTGAAGCATAAAGGGAGTAAACGGTATGTAGACTACCAATATACAACAAGACAGCGTGTAAAAGTGTGCAATAATTGTCTAAATACAACTTCTTTTTTTTTAAATGTTATAACTGGCTTTTTCTTTTTTTAACACTTTATTTATTGGTTTGTCCCACACATAACACAATAACAGGAGAAAATACAGAGTACAAATGCAGGATGACAAAACAATAATGATAACATAAAAAGACCATTCCAGTAATAGCAATGAAACAAATAAACCAAAATACACAATGGCATGATAAGACAGAAACAGTTTGTTTACTTTGGATTTGAGTTTTATTAAGATGTCCTCTTTATAAATGTGTCTACTCTTTCTATCTGTCCCTTTGCTGTAACGCTGTTAATGTCACCGCTGTTTGACCAATAAAGGTTTTTCTGATTTGGCTAATATGTATCTAGCTTTCATTAATACTGCTGCTCAGTATAAAAGTACCACTGGCCGTCACTGACGACACATTATTTATATGATAACAACTCCACCTACTGGCTGTTCAGGAAAACGCCTCAAACTCTCACTGTGTAATTAAACATCCTAAACTCTGTTATAATGACTCGTCTTATTCTGAAAATCTTACATTGTTTTTCGAACAGGAAGTGTCTCCCGGTGATGTCATTGTCCTCCCGAGCTGAGTGAGGGGACCTAGAGGAGGAAGAGAAATAATAAATATCAGCACACATGGAGAAGTGTAAATACCATCCAGAATAATTACACACACAGTTCGCAATATGTGTCTGTTATCAAGTGTATCACAATAAAGGGTGCAGGGCCTCCAAGCTTGTGTTTAAAGGAGACCAACGAGAAAGAGACTCAGAATGACCACTAAGAGACAGATATAGACTTAACGGCTAAATGAAATGCACACAATGACGATACAGAGATGCAGAAGGACTACACAAAGAAGAGAAAACCATAACAGACAAAAGGTAGCCTTACAAGTTACAGTAGTTTTTTAAAACAAGTATTTCAAATGTAATAAAAAGACCAAATACAACTTTAAGGGACAAAGAAACGGTGTGTCTGCTGTTTACAGACTAGCATTCATTTGTGAAAGGGATTTAAAGATATTAGGTATTAGGAAGCCATTGATAAAAAAAAAACACTGGATTTTCAATAGAAATATTAACATTAAATAGAGGATGGATTAAAATCCAATATAAAGAGGTGTGTTGAGTTACCCTGAAAGTGTAATTACTCTACTTAGTAACAGGGTTGCAAATCAATGCTTAAGTTAGGTTTTACCTCAGGAAACAAGGTTAGAAAAATTTTGTCCAAAGGACAAGTATATTAAACAAGGCATGTTTTAGCAAAGATAATACATTGAACTGCAGGATATTTCCTGTGTATATCTTTGCTAAAACAAACCCTTTAAGTGTAACTACTCTCAATCAATGCTAATGTTAGCTTTGACCTCAGGAAACAAGGTTAGAAACTCACCCTCCGACCATGAAGCCCCCACTCCAGGTGTTCCAGTCCCGGGACCCTGCAACCAGGAGTACAGGTTAATATATCACAAAGTGGAAGAAGTACTCAGATATTTACTTAAGAAAAAGTAGCAGAACTACAGGGTATAAATACTCAATTACAAGTAAAAGTCCTGCATTGAAAAGTATATACAGTATGTGTTCATTACTTCAATGTTGCACTGGTTAAGTGGGTTTGATTTGAATTGCTTTATACACTACCGGGTAACTTAACCTATAATAATGGTTGTTGATTTATATTTTGTATTAATAACCGTAATCTGATAAGTAAATATGTAAAACAGATGTGGTGCAGTGATACTGCAATACTCAGATCTTGTACTTGAGAAAAAAGTAGAAGTAAGTACTCAGATCTTGTACTTCAGTAAAAGTAGAAGTACTCAGATCTTGTACTTGAGTAAAAGTAGAAGTACCAGAGTGTAGGAATACTCGAATTAAGTGTAGTACTTGAGTGAATGTACTACGGTAACATTACCCGCCCTGATGTCCCACATTAAGCTAACGTCATGTACAGAAACACAGCATTACTCACTGCTCAGAGGCTGGATGAGAGGCAGTTTCGTCCGGATGTTTTCTACCCCCCTCCCGGAGCTCCTGTATGCCGGACATGGAGCCTCAAGGCCGGGGTGGCTGCAGCTCGAACCCCGGTCCGATGTCAGAGCCTTATTAGCGGTGGGTAGTAGCGACGCGTTTACCTGGAAGGTCATCATGCTGCAGCGGCCTCGCATCACCTGTATTATCACGGGTTATGGATGAACACACACACGCACCTGCTGGGGGGCATTTTTAAAATTCATAAAAAGGACCGTTAGCTGGGGCTTGGCATCCCGAGCTGCGATGCTAGCTGTAACCGAGTCACTGCGTCACCATGACAACAGGCTGCAGGAAGACCGTTACTCATCATATATTAACGGATTTAATTTATTTGCTTCTTAAATAGATAACCGTTTCTCATAATTAACGGTTTTCATTGATCAATTTTTAAATGAACGGTTAAAATGTTAAAGTTAATGTATTAACGTTTATTTCTCTCATTTTCGTATACAGTTCATGTTATACACATATCTTCATTAAATCTCTTTGTTTATTTATATTTGAATTGCTTTCCTACCATATGTTTATACACATTCTTATTTATCCTTTATTTCATTAGATGGTTGAAACATGTCACAATTGATTTCCCCTGGGATAAAGTATTCTGAACCAAGTAAACTCATCAATAGTAGCAGAAAATGGAATCTAAAAAGTATAACTTTTACTTCGTTATCATAAAAAAACCAGAATATATTTACTGTGAGTACTTCACCCTTTAGTAATTGGCAAATGCACTTTTAAAAAGTAGGCCTTCCCTCAATACTGGAGGATAATCTTATATTTGTTAACTATTGTAAGGTTATGGGATGTTAAAGTACTAAAAAAACAATTTAAAATCTAAAAATGTATATGTATCTAACCATACAAGGATAACTTTCCAGTGAGTCTTCAGTACTAACGTTTTCAATAAGGGTCCTTAGTTTCCCCAGACAGTCTTATTGGTTTACAGTGAAGTGCTCAATTTCTCACTGACCTTTTGTCATTTTATGTCAAAATTGGTGACAACTGAATCCAAAATCACTGCTAAAACCAACTATATGAACAAAGTGTTGTGGAAAAAGATACCTTGCTTTTAACCAAAATATAGATCACACACATTTCTGAATCAAAGTGCACATCAGATATTAACGACAGAAACAAGACTTTTTTTTTTCTCCAAGATTTTTTATTGTACATTTTGAGTCCTTTGCAAACCTGAAACAGACAAAGGGAGAAACTGTTATTGATGTGATTTCTTACCAGATGCAAAGCACTCGTACAGATGAGATGAAGTATCTTCAATATTAAATCTATTCAACTCGTTTTTCACACTGGTATCATTTTGTCAAAGGCTGCTATTTCCAATAAAGACAAGCAATGCTAAACTCAATCCAAAGCGATGTCACATTAACAACTTAAATATATAATGCCTATTTGGATCTATTTCAGCAGACTAAAGCACATGTAGCAGAGGATTCTAACACAGATGGCTTAGGTGTGGTTTCAGACATATTGGCTTAAATACAACTGGTTTTCACCACAGTCGATAAGATGGGGAAAAAAGATTGTGCATCATTAACCACACCTATAAGCCATGTGTCCTCTGCAGATCTTTAGACTTAAAAGTCGCTGCCACTCACCATGAGTCTAGTTCATCCTCCGGATCTGAAACAGACAAGAGAAACTGTTATTGACGGGACCAAGTCATTTCTTACCAGATGCAAAACACTCGTACAGATATGGTAAAGTATCTTCAATATTAAATCTATGCTTCTTCTAAATTCATTTTTCACACTGGTATCATTTTATCAAAGGCTGCTTTTTTCCAATAAAGACAAGCAATGCTAAACTCAATCTAAAGCGATGTCACATTAACAAAACTTAAAATATTTAATTGATCTATTTCTGCCCTCATTACTTCTTCCCTGCAGACTAAAGGACATTTAGCAGAGGATTCTAACACGGATGGCTTAGATGTGGTTTCAGACATATTGGCTTAAATACAACTGGTTTTCACCACAGTCGATAAGATGGGGAAAAAAGATTGTGCATCATTAACCACACCTATAAGCCATGTGCCCTCTGCAGATCTTTAGAGTCGCTGCCACTCACCATGAGTCTAGTTCATCCTCCGGATCATTCTGTTGATCTGGTCCTCCCTGTTGCCAGCGTCTCCTCCCTCCACAAAGTGAGTGGTCTTCTTGTTCATGCCGCCGCGGGGAGACGACAGTTTGAAGGGCCACAGGAAGTTGTTGGCGGGCTTGAAGTTCTTGCCAACTGTGTAAATCTCGTGGATGAGATCCTCCACACAGATGATGCCGTATTTGCCTGGAGAGCAAAAAAGATACGGTGTTTAGGAAACCATACAACTGTTGCTACCGCTTTATAAAAACATGTCATATATCAGTAAAGGAAAAAGGAATCACACACTGGTGTTGAGAAATCAGTGTAGGAAATAGTTGATGTGTCAAATGTTTAATTGAGACAAGTGCAAAATGGTATATCTCAGAAAACTTTACTGGTCAGAATAGTTAAAAACTGGAGTTTCGTTTCCTAGCATCTCTACCAAGTAATTTTCCAAGTTCAACGTCTCATTTAAAGCTCAACATACAGTTTAGCTTTTAAAGTTACAATTAGTACACGTTTCTTGAAGATGTGTAAAAGGTCTGCAACCAACGAAAATATATTCTAGAGGTTATATATTATAATAAAACATTATTAAAAATCACTGTTCGACTGACATGTGGTTTCAGACAAACTGGCTTAGTCTCAGTTTTTCTCACCATGGTCGATAAGACGGGGAAAAAATTGTACATCATTAACCACATGTAGCAGAAGACCTCGAGTTAGAAGGCATTTGATAAAGTAGTGACACTGTTTCTGCAGAATAACACTACCTTGTTCAACACGTAATATATAAAAAAGGCTCAGAGAAGCACAACTTGTTCCCAATTAATATAATAATACGTTTTGCATACCGAGAGCCTTCTCCACCAGAGCGTTGTCGGTGAGGGCGATGCGCTGTTTCCTCATCCTGCCATGACCACGTTTGTAGATGAGCTCACGCACAGACTTCAGGTTGGGGTATCTGAGGGGAACAACGGGTCATACAATGGTTATTAAATGAACTCTGGTCAAATCTGAACAGTGTTGTAGACAACAGGGAGAGATGAGAGTGTAGACAATCTCTTTGATAGTTTTTGCATTCACACCATGGAAAACAAGTGCAGAAGCACCTCTGACTAAAAGCAGCCAATGAGAAACTGCAAAGATAGTTTGGCTTATTATCTTTCCCATATCAAAGTACACAATAGTGTCTCTGATCAGCCACGTGGTAGTGCAACACCTTTACACAGGAATCTGAATGAACTCTAAAATAGCAGCACACCAGAACAACTGCAGTCTAGTGTTTCATCAGAATATGTCATGGTTTGGATACAGCTGTTTAAATCTACAGCGAACAAAGTCTGGAGGTTACACAAAAGCACAAAGACGGTTGCCGCTAATCGGCCAATAATAGCTTTTGTCTATTTCTCACCCAACACGTTTTAAAACAGCCAGCCATCATATTACAGTAACCCAAATCTAGTACATATTACTATCTTGGAATGTGGTTTCAGACAAACTGGCTTAGTTTCAGTAAGTAATCACCATAGTCGATAAGATGGGGAAAAAAGTTGAGCATCATTAACCACATTCCAGATATAAATCCACTATCGCAGAGTTCATATTGGGACACTTTTCCATGAAGTTCTCTTACCCCCAGGCGATGTAGGGCTCGGCGATCCTCAGCATGTTGATGGAGGCTTTGTTCAGCCTGACGAAGACGCCGTTGAAGATCTGGCGAAGACGCATCAGCTGCAGAACCTTGCGGACCTTGGGGGCGACACCGTTGATACTGGGGGGGGGAATGAGGATAATGATTAGCTTATAGCTTAGCGTGAAGATGCAGCTCTCTCGTTTTTGAGATTTGTGGTTTCAGACAAACTGGCTTAATATACAAAGCTTTATCAGCATAGTCGATAAGTCGGGGAAAGAGTGGTCATCACTAAACACAGCAGACAGTACACTTACATGGATTACTACATTTAGAGAATGAAAAGGCCTTCAGAACATTACCACCTAAATATTTACTTGTGCCGTCTCATGACAGAGGCTCAAACGTTTATCCAGAGGCTATAATAACTGATTATAGGAAGTCTTAGCGTTTGCTGTACCCTATAGCAGCTTCAGTTGGTGTATTTTGTACCAAAGTTACTTTTGAATTAGCCTTCTCAATCCTTAATTAACACCTGGTTGGGAAATGCCAATATTCTGGCAACAGCTTGAACTTCATGTCTTGTAGGAAACCTAGTAATCCATGTAAATGCTACTGATAATTTCACACGACGGACACTACTCACCCTCTGATCCTCATGACGAAGGCGAGTTTGGGCTCCGCTGGCACGTAGAAGTTTCCCACTTTGCGAGCAGTGCGGCCCAGACGCACCTCACGTCTGTACATCGTCTTGTACTCCTTGTGGTACTTCTCGGCCCTCTTGTAGATCAAAGTCCTGGTCACTTTGCGGGCCTGAGAACACATTAGGTAATAACATGCTCTTTTAGTGCACTGTTCAGCTACACGTCAACATATACACAGTGATGATTATTAGATCAGTGCATGTGGTTTCAGATAAACTGGCTTAGTTGTCAGTTTTTCTCACCATGGTCGATAAGACGGGGAAAAAATTGTGCATCATTAACCACATGTAGCACTATTCCTTAATCTAACAGCAACTTCAAAAGCAGGGATTCAGCTGTCGTAGAAGCAACACTTGACACCTCAGAGAAAGCATACTTGTAACTTAAATAAGTGACTCCTCAGAAATACTTCCCAGTTACATCAGTAAACTTCTAGCATCACAGCAGGTCAATTAATTCAGGCCTTCAACACAAAGGTGTTTGAAGGAGGAAGGCTATGATAACAATGCAGTAAGTATAGGGGGGAACTTTAAAACGACCCATTAAATCTAAGTATGTACTAGTTTGTAAGTGCATTGAAAAGGAAATACACAGGAGCATCTAGTCAATCACAGCCTTAATGTTTTGTATGCTGGGTCATTTTCAATCTAAGGTGTTGACCTACATCTTTTAGCAGATGTTCACCTGGTGGAGCTTCTTTGACTTCAAGGTAGATGGAAACATGTGCCATATTTCCATAATGAACACTTATAGGAGCTAAAACCGTAAGGATAATTTGTCTACTTGCCCCTGAAAACTCCTATATGTACACTCCTCAATATAAGTACTTTTACAGACTTATTCAATGCTCTCATAGCTATTTCAACAGTACACACACAAGATGTGAACGCTTTGAAGGCGTGGAGGAGGAATGCTATGCTAACAGTTAAGGTGGGAACTTTAAAAACCGACCCATTGAATCTGGGTATGTACTGTTGCATGATAGGATTGTTTGTACTTATTAGACTTGTAAACAAATCGGTAGAGATTGTTTTAGTGCGAGTACATTAAAGAAGGTTGCAAGTATACGTAACGTAACCTTAATATTTTAAAGCTAGATGTATATAACCAAAAGGGGTTTTATACAAACGTTTCACCAGCAGATGAGCAGACACGTGTGCCCTATTAAAAATACTGAACACTTAATAGTAAGAGCTAAAACCATGAGGAGAATTGTTCTACTCGCCCCTGGATACATTACAATTACTGTTACAGACTAATTCAATACTAACATTAGCGCTTTTAACAGACAAACACACAGTTATACACCAGCATACATCTTACCTTCTTCTCAGAAAGCATCTTCTTGATGCGAATGGCCTTCATGGTTGCAAAGGCCTTTCGCCTTTTCAAAAGGCTCTCAGGGACCGCCTGAACTTGTTTGCTGTTAAAGGAGATGCAACGCGTAAGAACAAAGCTCGAAACATATTGACAAAAATCAGGTAGTCTCTAACAAAGCTGAACTACTATGAAGTAACAGCGTGTATGCACAACTACTAGCTGCTAGCATGCTAACCGGTCAGTATTTACCGGCTCCCTGAAAACTAGCCGATGTGTAATGAAAACATTACAAGAGAGTTCAAGTCTACAACTCATTCCAGCAGTTAAATATTTAATTTGTTGTCCATTTTAGCACAAAAACGAGCTACTTCTTGAGTCTTCACGTCCAGCCATGTTGGATTACTACCGCTAAACACAAGACTCAAAGAAGTCCTTTTTAAAACGTATAAAACCAACAATCCCAAGCAATAATACACGGAGTACGTTGTATGCTAAATAAACAAACAATATAATGTGTAAAATGTATAACGATGGTTATTTAAAGACAGGATTCGGGTAGATTGTAAGACGGCGGAAGACACTCACTCTGAGTCCGCCATTGCGTCCACCGAGAAAGAGGAAAAATCTTCTGCGCATGTCAGCGTTAAAGGATTGAGGACCCGGCGGGCTGTCCTTCCACCTGCCTCACTAATATATTTATATCGCACACCATTTTTTATTTATAAATACTTTAAACTAATCTATTTCTTAAATAATTAATATGACCATTCTTATAGTTAAAGGTGATATACATCTTAGCAGATAGAAAAACGGAAAGCTCTCCTTAGTTTAGTTTATACATAAAAAATATATTTCTCATGGCTCAAACAAACATATTCTAGTAAAATAACAAGAAAGACAAGTCCATTTTTTTAATTTATTACCGTTTTTTATTTTCAAGCACTTGCTCCTCTTGTTATATTTTACGCCTGGTAAACAAATTATAACTGTTCGTTTATATATTTAATTCAATATTTCGAAATGCATTATTTTATTTGTTGTGTAAGTGTTTCCTGCAAGATCGTGTATATTAAATTAAAAAAAAGAAGCTACAAGGTTAGCTTCACGTCTTTTTTAATCTTTTGATAAAACATATGGGACCAAGTTGACAAAGTGTTCTGTTAACCGTTCCCAAAATGTATGGTCTCATATTTGTTTAATTTGCGTAGTACTAATAGGGAGGCGTGTGGCGCAGTGGGTTGTGCGTTATTGTTCGGATCAGGGGGTCACAGGTTCAAACCCCACTGCAGTCAGCATGTCGTTGTGTCCCTGGGCAAGACACTTCACCCCAAATTGCTCCTGTGGGGATTGCCCACAGTATTGAGTATGTAAGTCGCTTTGGATAAAAGCGTCTAACAAGTGACATGTAATGTAAAATTAGCTTTATTTGTACCTCTCCAGATGCCCCAAGTGAGTGCTTTAGTCATAACACGGGTTAAATATATTTAAAAGATACAATAAGGTGCAAATATGATAACATAAAAATGAACAGCAATTATATACAAATACATACATTTATGACTAATACAGCTATATTGAAACATTACATATTGCATGCATTTTATTTATTTGTTTACATCATCTACTTCTGGCAACAATAATATGACCATTCTTGAGGCTAAAGGTAATATTAGTTGTAACAGATAAGGAAACGGAAAGCTCTCCTTAGTTTAGTTTATAAATTATACATTTAAATAATATTTATTCAACAAAAAATATAGTCTAGTAAAAAAAACAAGAAAGATGTCTATTTTTTAAATGTTGTTACCCTTTTTATTTCTCTTTAAAGTGCACCTATAATGCTACTTTTAGGCAATAGGTATCAGATATGAAATATATATAAAACATGTCTATGAAGTGTTTTGCTCAAAATACCAAACAGATCACCCATTCTAGCCATGCCTCATATCCCTCTATTTCACTTCCTGTTTCAAAAGTGCTGATTTTGGGTATAAACGTCAAACCGCAGCAAATCTGGATCACCTCCGCTGTAGCCCCGTTTTCAGAGATTTGGGTACGGAGGAAAAGAGAGAGGGTTTTATTTTTCTGATGCTGCGTGAGTTCCCCGACACACCGGGGACACATATTGATGTATACAAGATAAAAAGTGCATTTTGCATGATAGGTCCCCTTTAAAAGTCCCATGTCATGCTTTTCTGGTCATTACCCATCCCGTTGTTTACATGCAGAAAAACCTTCATAACACATGAAGGTTTTTCTGCATGTAAACGGTCTGCAAGGTCACAAACCCTCAAAGTACACCCTGTAGCGAGTAAAACTCTAACACAGAAAAGGCCTGTCCATGCCCCAGAACGCCTCGTTGGAGATTTCTCTTTTTCTTCCTGGTACTAAGTGACGTATCAACGACCCAAATGGACCCATAGAGAGGCGAAGTCCCTCCCCTTCCGGGGACCTCCATGGGAACTTATCTCGGAAAAAGTATATATTGAAGTCAATGGAGACAGAAAACGTATCTTTCGATCCCGTTTGAATTGTGCCACAAATTACACATATGATGTTTGTCAATCTTAAAAAATAATTTCCATGTAAAAAAAGTCTCAGTTTGTCGTAAAACTGTTGAAATATAAGACTATGAAAAAGAAAGGAGCTCCAACAAGGCGTTTAGGACAGAGAGTGAAATTCAGTGAATACACATACTAGATGCTGTTTGAGAAATCGATGTGAGTTTGGAACATTGAACAATGTTAATCTATTTTAGTAGACCTCAACCATGGAATTATGATCAGTAGAAATGGCCATGTCATGGGACCTTTACTGAGATAAAGCAAGCGTATTTCGTGGCATCTGCAGGCAGTGGCAAGTACTTCCGGCATCTGCCACAGATGTCACTACTTGCCGAGGCATCTGCCGCTGCTGAACGGGAGTTGCCACAAGATGCCAGAGTAAGAGAAGGTTTACGGTAGCTGCCACTCGCCTTCCGTGGCAAATGTTGCTATTTAAACCCGTATTTATCGTGTAAAATGTCGCTGTTTAGGCATGACTTTATCGAACTGATCTGTACACAGGATTGATGATGTGCGATCTCTATTTTTCAAAAAGATTATAAATTATCATTTCTATTCAATTTTACTTTGAGTACTTGGCTTGCTAAAATAAACAAACGTACTATATTTATGATAGTAGGCTACTAAACATATATTGTAATAAAAAAGACATATTGGCGAGTGAGGGTTGCAAACATAGGGTTGCAACGCAAGCCCTTGGCAATTGTCACTTCTTGAGGGGAGTTTCCACTGCTTGCTACGATAAACCAGGTGTATTATTACTAGTTAAGACAAATAATTAACAAATAAATATCTGTATTGACACAGCAACGTGACACTGGTGTTATTAGACTTGGCTACAGACTTAGGGCAGCTGTAACTGATTGCAGTTGCCACTGCAATGGAGATGTTAAGATGTATACTTTATAAATGAGGCAAAGGACAGTTATATTTGATTGTACACATGTATAAATGTGTTATTTTAAATCTAGGCATATGTACTTAATTTGTATCAGATGGAGTTACACTTTTTTCATTATTTTTCAACCACATATCAAGACACAAAATGTGCACTACCGAATGCTGGCGCTGGCTGTTAAAGGGTCAATGAAGGTTTCACGTTGTCGTGGTTTATTGTCATTATTGGAATTTTATTTTTGACACTGAGTTAGGATAAAAGGTTAAGAGAAAAGCATGGCATTGACTTACTCAACTTTTCCTATGCAACCTGAAGAGTTTAAAAGGTCAAGTCTGTCAGAAAACAATGACTTTTCACTCCGTTTGAATGTCAGTTGACTGCAAATAAGTCATTAAAGGACCATAAACGTCTAATATTTATCTCTTAATTAATTAAGTATACACTTACCTTGACTTTTATCATACTACTCTCCCGCTGCACACTTTTTTTACTTTAAAATTATCAGTTACCTCATGCTATTTGTATTATAATGTGTCATACCCTATATGTGACGCATCTGAATACTTATATGTCAAATCATATGGATCAAAAAATATGCAGAACTTAAAATCAAGGTTACCTTTAAATTATCCATCATGACAGGAAAAGCACAAATCTGGCCACCATTTACATTGCCAAGGTATCAATTTGTATAAATTAAACCTACGTGAGTACCACGCAGACATTATGATAACGTTTAGTTTATTCTTCCAATTCATTTGTATTCTGTTCTAGAATAAAGTTGAATTGTATCAAACAGAGAATGAGGAGTTCAAATATAAGGCAGTAAAAAGGTTATATGTCATGCATGCAAATATAAAAACATTGTGTTGCTAATTAACATAAACAGATTTTGATATGATACGTTCTATTTACTTTATTTATTTAAAATGTGGAAATCTTTGCATTACAGAAGAGTTTTTACAAGGGATAGGAAACATTAAATAATAATAATAATAAAGAAACAGGAAATAATATACACATTATTAGTACAGATATTTATCTACAGAGTATCTAAAGAATAAACAATATATAATACAGAATAAGTAAGAATACACTATCATAAACCGCAATAGAAACATATATTTGTCTTTCTTAACCCTTTCATGCGTGAATTATGAAAGCCTCAGTGTTTTTATTGCTCTTGGGGCATGGAAAACAAGATTTTAACTTTAGTTTATTTTTATCTAGTTTTTTCCACTAAAGACTTTGGTAAAGTCAATGACAGAAAGGAATTATTTTAATATGCCACAGAGTAGTGTCTCTGTTGCAGATGCCGGAAGCCACAGATGCCTCGGCAAGTTGTGGCATCTGTGGCAGATGCCGTAAGTACACTGCCTGCAAATGCCAAGGCACATGCCACGGCTGTAATAGTCCTTTATGCTATATAGTTGACCGCAGGTCATGGAGAGTAATAAACTATCCGTAGACCTTTGTATGAGGTATCTTTATTACTTAACAGGTCTACAGCCATGATACATAGATGCGTCCAAAGATGCGGGCTTGCATACACACAGTATCACTCCGCAGCCGCACCCCATCAGTAACGTCCTGATGGTATATGTGCGCGGCACTATATACTACATCCTCCTTTCTTACAATGAAAGTTGCATATAACATTTGCTGTAGTAAACATTCTATAACGGTCTCAATATTAACATTGCTCACTTGTTAACATACGAATATATGAAATTATATTTTGTATGAACATTAACATGTGAACTTAGAATCAGTGTATATCACTCCAACATCCTCATATAAACATGAATCCTGTATATAAACAACACACCTTACTCTTCTCTTTTTTTTTTCTTTTTTTTAGCAAATAGAGTAAGGATTTTAACGTATTAACTCTGTCTTAGCACAACCTTTAGCCTGAGCTAATTAGGAAATCTTTGTATCTCTCAGGTGGTTGAATAAGTCGGCCACATCTGGTTCTTCTTGTGCTCTGTGGTGATGACATTTCACATTCAACAGTCTCTGATGTGTCTGCATCTGGCGTGCATAGTTGATTGTCTTCAGGTAAGTCAGGTTCTGGGTCCATTTGGGCGTCGTGTGGTGTTTTCCTCAGATGTCTCCTGTTGCGCCTGTAGTGCTGACCTGAAGATGTGACAACATCATAGGAACGTGGCTCACCTCTCTGTGCAGTGACCAAAGCGGCGCCAACCCTGTTCAGTTTCCATGTGAACAGTGCTTCCTGGTTGCAGCTCAGGAAGCGGCCTCGTTACTCTGTCGAAATACTGCTGCTGCCTCCTCTGTAGATTCTCGAGAGTCGAGTGAACATCCTTAGGCACAGCAGGCTGAAGCACCACGGTGGAGCTCAGTAAGGTGTTCCTGAGCACTCTCCCCTTGAGCATTTGTGCGGGTGAGTATTGCATGCCTGTTACAGGTGTGTTTCTCAGGATGAGCAGGGCAAGATGAGGGTCTGTGTTCGTTAGTTGTGCTTT
>NW_011343614.1:0-2733 GCF_000735185.1 Notothenia coriiceps | reverse complement strand
ATTTCAATCATCAAAATCGACCAATGGGTTCCAGAGAAACGGCAAAAACGCCCATTTCCACCCAAATCACCCCAGAGGTGGAGTTTTTGATAAACCTCTCTAGAAAAGGTCAAATGTTTTGCATCAATCTTGATACAGGGTACTTATTATATGTTGTACTTTGGATTTTTGGACGGACACTATAATTTACAGTGTTTTACTATGTTCAATCTGAATTTTCTTTAAAATAAAAAACATCTATATTGATTCTGACTTTTCTACATCCAACTCACAGGTTTATCATTACTTTGAGAACAAAGATTATTAATTTAACCCTTTTAGAAGGGAAGATATGGTCATTTGTTCTGGGAATGTCATTTTTGAGCCTGAGACCTGAAAAACAGGGATGGGGTTTAACAGGTTAACTTTTACCTGCTGCTAGAGTTCTTCCCAGCCAATCCGCTCCCTGCCTGTTCTTCTGCCCAATAATCTAATTCTCTGCCCATCTCTCAATGCACAATTTATCTCTTCCTCTCATGGATTTTAATTTAAATCCTGGTTTTAAATGTAGTCTTTTTGAATGATTATTGTTGCCTGCTTTGCATCTGCGTTCACTTACTCCACTCTTTATGGCGCAGTCTGATTTTAAGGTTTTAGAAAATAACAACGTTTAGAATACTAGCATGTCATATTGCCTACCATTTAATACTTGTGCTAATTTCACAATGAGGTTTACATTAGCTGCCTTTGGAGAACTGAATACAATACAACAGTAACAATACTAGGTCGCAGCAGATGTCTGTAAAGTCATGGTTAATTACTTTAATTACCCCAATTAGCTAGCTATGACAAATAGTTTAACAAAAAATGAAACTTTAAACAAACACACAAGAAAACAATCCTCCTTATACAATGCAATTGTCTCAACATGTTCTGTAATAGACAATGGCAAATTTCAGAGCTGAATGGAACACAGCTGCTGAAGAGGAACTTGGTGTTTAAACATTGATTTTGCATCTCCTTCTATAATCGGTACCACCAAACAGTTGACATGCATCAGATCATATTTTTGTAGAGCTCATGATGAATTTTAATGGAAACAAATGTTGACAACATCAATCAATCATTGGCCATTCTTATAATGAGTGCATAATGGTGTTGTTTGATCCCATACAAATCCTGCATGCCACAAAGTTACTTCAGTTTGGATTATTACAACACACTCTCACTCCATAATCGTCCAGGAGCGACGTTTGGTCAGGGTCCCGTGGCGTGCAGTTGTGACGCTCCTGGGCTCCTTCAGCTTCATAAAGGGAAGCAAATAGCTTTCAACTGATTGCAATGTATTCCCATCTGCGGCGGGATTTGACGCTCATGGAAGCCCGGGCATTTCGTTTGTGTCGGCTGCCCTTAAAGGCAATGTGAGCGTCCATTCCCATTGGATAACGGAGAATTGTACACCCGGAAGTAAGTATTCCCGTTACTGTCGATTGATTTTACAGTGATATCTGCACTACTCATCGACTAAAAAACACCAGATTATCCTTGTTAATTACACAACATTGATTGGTTTAAATTGTGTGCAATGCTTTTGTATTTTTTTGAGAAACAAATATTTTTTCGAAGTAAAGGATGGCAGAAGACACTACACTACCCAGAATCCCCAGCTATCGTTTAGGACTACACCTTGTGCTCTGTTTCACCATTCATTCCAATGGCTGGCGTCTATGTCACGCAGAGGTCGCGTTAACCGGATATTTTCCGTCAATGACGGATTTTTTCTAACAATGACGGAAAAATCTGAAAGCAGTCCGTCATTTTGACAGATTAGAACACAACTCGGAACAGCGCCAAAATGTCCACCAGCGGCCCACATTATATTACATCCTTAGTGGCCAGGTCGACTGAGGGCGATCTACTGTACTCTACTGTAGTGTGTAACTATTATTTAGTCATTCACACCCCTGTCCAGTTGGTGGCGAGTGTGTGCATATTAAGTAGCTATTGTCTAGTCTTGTTTTTGACCTCGTTGATTACCTCGTTGTTGAACCGGCTTTAGCAATCGCAAAATGTCACGGCAGCTGAGTGTCCGAAGCTTTTTTAATAAGCCCAGTGATTGTGATGGTGTTTCTGTGGATAAACGAGGTGAAAAAAGAGGGATTGATGCGGTGGAGGATGAAGGACAAGCCAGTAATACTACGACTGACAACGTTCAGCCAGCAGCAGAGGGACAAGCAAGTGGCAAGGAGTTGAAACGGGAGTACCGGGTTCAGTGGGAGCAAGAGTTTAAGTGGCTGAGGAGGGAAGATGGCAAAATGTTCTGCGACATCTGTAGAAAAGCTAAGACGAGTAACGGATTTGTCCGAGGGTGCACGACGATGCAGAAATCAGCGTTCAGGCTAGGCTACAGCAGATCAATTGAGTTGTTCTTGTAAATGTTTTGTTCATATTTTGATTGTAATTGTCTCATTTAAAACGATGGCATTGTTCATATTTGCCTGTTTAGGCACAATGGTTGCGTTGTTTTTAGCGGCCTCTGCCGCTCTGCTGTGCCGTCAGTGCAGAAACAAATAAATCATTCATGTTCGTGTTGACATGAAAAGTGACCACACGGTCGGTGTCTCTGTTCACCTTTTTTTTTCTCCATGCCCTTAAAAGTTCTGTATGAATCATTAAAAAATGAATGAAGGAACATTTGCTGCTCAGTACCCAAACATAAATAATAAATATGTCTCATCTCATCATTAAAACATG
>NW_011343613.1:793-11656 GCF_000735185.1 Notothenia coriiceps | reverse complement strand
GACATTTTGCTGGAGAACTTAAGGCCATCTGTCCACCAATTGAAGCTCAACAGAAGATGGGTGATGCAACAGGACAACGACCCAAAGCACAGAAGTAAATCAACAACAGAATGGCTTCAACAGAAGAAAATACGCCTTCTGGAGCGGCCCAGTCAGAGTCCTGACCTCAACCCAATTGAGATGCTGTGGCATGACCTCAAGAGAGCGATTCACACCAGACATCCCAAGAATATTGCTGAACTGAAACAGTTTTGTAAAGAGGAATGGTCCAAAATTCCTCCTGACCGTTGTGCAGGTCTGATATGCAACTATAGGAAACGTTTGGTTGAGGTTATTGCTGCCAAAGGAGGGTCAACCACTTATTAAATCCAAGGGTTCACATACTTTTTCCACCCTGCACTGTGAATGTTTACATGGTGTGTTCAAGAAAAACATAAAAACATATAATTGTTTGTGTGGTTTTAACTTAAGCAGACTGTGTTTGTCTATTGTTGTGACTTAGATGAAGATCAGAACACATTTTATGACCAATTTATGCAGAAATCCAGGTAGTTCCAAAGGGTTCACATACTTTTTCTTGCAACTGTATTTGCTGCGTGGATACATATATTTTCAGTCACCTCATGTTGGGGTGGGTTATTATATAGTTTGACCTGAATGTATCGTGGCTTGTTCTACATTGGATGGTTATTGACTGTATTGCATGAATCTAGGACCAATTATCATATCATTCAGGCTGCATGATAGCTCAGTGGTTCGAGCTGGAGCGGCCAAATACTGCTATTTTCAACAGGCCTGGGATTTGATCCTGCGAATATTTCAGTGCAATGTCTTCCCCTCTGTTAACCCTTTGACCAATGTATCTCTCTTGAATATAAGTCAAACTTATAAGTACAACTATAAAAAATACAAGCAAAAACAAGAGACGAATGCATGTTTTATTAAAATAAACTGTTCTGTTGTATTATGGTGGAGAAACCCCAGAATTGGATGTGGCAAAAACTGGGTGTAAGTGGATAAGACATATTTTAGGGATTTCTTTCACATAAATATACCAGGAAATCAACATTGTTCAGATTTCTTCATAGGAGACACCATTTTTTTTACATTGCGTTTACATATTATAGTATTTCAAATTCCAACGTTTCCTCAGAGCTCACTAAACCTGGGTTGGGGACATTACGTTTTATCTAAATGTTATTCAATTCAAGATAATATTACAGAAATAGTTGGAAAATAAATCTATCATATCATTACATTTTACAGCTGTCAGGAGGAAAGTAATCCTGTGTCTAATATAATTATACTGTGTAATGGAAAACAGTCTTTAAACACCATCGGAGTCTAATTCAGACACGTTCAGTAAAACTCACCAACAATAATGATAAACATGATGATAACTCCTTTGCCACACTGTTGATTGGTTTCTGGATTTAATAATGGCTTTATCTCCTAACTAATGAAATGCCCTAACTACTGCTGGTGCAATAAAAGGTAGTAATACACTAATTACTAATTAAATAGGCTGCTACTCATTATGTCAGTGAGGATTGCATTGTGGGTCGAACGGAGAGCCCAAGTCCTGCACCGGCTAGTCTTCTGTGAGGCTTCAGGCGATGCTCAGAGCTGAACATGGTTTACTGCAGAAGTGTGTGTGTGTGTGTGTGTGTGTGTGTGTGTGTGTGTGTGTGTGTGTGTGTGTGTGTGTGTGTGTGTGTGTGTGTGTGTACATTGGAGACTCTTCTCCTGTGTGAGCTGAATAGATGATCAGTGTGTCTGCGAGCCAAACTGGGCTACTGCAGCACACCAGTCCTTACCTGATAAAGGTAGACACACACACACACACAGGCACATTGTTCTATGTGCACACACACACACACACACACACACACACACACACACACACACACACACACACACACACACACACACACACACACACACACACACACACAAGGGGGGGGTGTTATCTCCAAATGAAAGATAGACTTGGCAGACATATCCATAACTGTAGATAGCTGAAGATAGGATCTTTTCAGATAGGAGGTGTGTGTGTGTGTGTGTGTGTGTGTGTGTGTGTGTGTGTGTGTGTGTGTGTGTGTGTGTGTGTGTGTGTGTGTGTGTGTGTGTGCCTGCCTGTGTGTGTGCCATCTTATCTGTGTTTTTGCAAGGACTCTCTTTTTATCTCTATATGTGGCTACATGCGTTTGTGTGTATTCAAGCATTTCTATAACGCATATGCATACGCCTGTGTGTATTTGTCCTGTGTGAACACTTATCTCCAGTGCGATGAATATACGTGTTTGTGTGTTTGTGCCGGTTGTGCGCTCTCATTTTTTTCGGAGCGCAGCCAGGATATGGCCTCGGGGCTGCTGGGGGTATTAGGGACTATTTTTTAGCAGGGAATCGGATTAGGGGAGCGCGGGGAACGGCGTGGCCGAGGCTGATTTCCTGTCAACAGCCTCCGTTATCCCTCAATCCCTCCCTGTGAGGGGAGTGGGACCGCACTGTGAGCTGTGCCCCGGGCTCACAGGGAGAGAGACATAGAGAAACACAACAAGAGAAAGAAAGAGAGGAGGAAAAATAGCACGAACGGGGAGACGGTGGTGACAATCAGAAAAATGGAAAGAGGGGGACAAAAATGAGAGGGGAGAGGTGAGGGAGAATTGAATTGGAGAAAGCGGAACTGAGCAACAAATAAAACCAGGATCAGAGAGTTTATGATTATGATCAGGAAGCCTAAGTACAGACTGAAATGTGCCAAATCCTCATTACTGGCATCGGAGTATACACCCAGAAAGGCATAATATAAAAACGTTGCATTGTCTCCATGGTTTGTGTGGGCAAGAGTGTTTCAATTGATTTATTTAAAGGAAAGTCCCAATGAGATTAAAGCAATGAGAGTACTGGCCAAGATAGTCAGCAGCACAGTAACAGGCTCAAATTAAAAACAATAATAAAGAACATATATGGTCACAATCAGTAACATCATGATAAAAAGCATCTACAGACAGAGTGTTGTTCTTCTCTGGAGCAGCGTAACTGAATGCCCTTTCCCAAGCCTGGTGACTTTAGGGACAGTGAGCAAAACAAAAGTTGACAGGTTACTGTACTTTGATGTAGTCTGCATAGCCTCATATATAAGGGTGTTCCGATGGTTTTGTCTACGGATGATCAGGGAAGACCATCCAACCTGAGCATGCAACGAACAATGGTGCGTCAGGGTTTTAGGATAAACCTAACCTTGTGCGGAGAGTTTGGAACAATGGCAGATACATCCCCTTGGACTCTGCATTATTTAATATCGAATGCATGTGTGGTGTTTTTTTCCGTCCCAGGGTGTGGAGCGTGCGCTACAACCACAGCCATGACCAGCTGGTGTTGACAGCCAGCAGTGACAGCCGCCTCATCCTCTCCAACATGGTGTCCATCTCCTCGGAACCTTTCGGACACTTGGTGGACGACGAGGAGCTCAGCGAGGGCGAGGACAACCACCAGGAGGACAAGTAAGAGCAACTGGGGCTACTTAGGAAAGGAAATGCAGTGAGACCATGCGTTAATACATTAGAGCAGTGGTTTTCAAACTGTGGGGCGCGGAGGTACTGCAGAGGGGGCGTTGGAAGATTTTTTAATTTTATTATTTTCTCCTTTTAGCTTTGTGAAGATGACGTTGTTTTTAAAGTGTGCTATATAAATCAAATGTAGTATTATTATTATTATTATTATTCAATTGTAAACAAACAGTACTCGAAAATGTCTCATTGGTCAGAGAGCTGTGGGCATAATGCTGCCTTTTGCAACATCCTACTTGTGTGAGATAGGCTTTTCTGCTGTTGCTGCCATCAAAACGAAATACAGATCAAAGCTGAACATTGAGAATGAACTGAGAGTGGCAGTCTCAAAACAACAGCCCCGGTTTGAGAAGATCTGCGAGGGAAAGCAAGCACACACAAGTCATTGATAGATTATGTGTGGAATAGGAATGGTAAAGAGATGTGATCGTTTGCAACCTGCAGTAGAAATAGTAGTTAATTAATATATTTTCCTTAAAGAAATTTGAATTTAAAAATCTACTACTCAGGGATGAAGGCCAACCAGTTTTAAAAATTAAATTCACAGTATCTATTACAAGCACTTTTGTTCATGTGTAATCCATAATAAAATATGAAATTATAGTTGGATATTTGTATCTTTGTAAAATGTAATGTTTTTACAACAATATACAATTAAACCTACCAATATAGATGGGAACCGGGTTGGGGGGGTCCCGAAAATATTTCCAATTTCCCAAGGGGGGCCCAACTGAAAAAGTTTGGGAACCACTGCATTAGACACATAGTTATAATGCTTTATAATCGGTTTATACTCCTGTATAATAGTCATAAGCACTCATACATCTTCATTAGGCTTTACACCAATAATTATATAATATTATAAATTGTTTTATAATGACTTATAAGGTCAGGAATCATAGTACTTCCTTATTGGTATTTTTCTTAAATAACCCTTCATATGAAGGTCTTCTCTATAATGTAGGGCTGTGCGATTATGGCAAAAATCATAATCACGATTATTTTGGCCAATAATTGATATCACGATTATCAAAAACGATTATCCATTTACTTTGAAAACATCAATTTCTTGAAAAAAAGATGTTTGAACAGTATGTTTTTAACAGTTGATTACCCTGAACTTTATTTTTTAATTAAAAATAATAATCGTTTTATTTTGATTATGTTGTTTTCGTAATCGTTGCAAGCCAAAATCGTAATCGAGATTAAAATACGATTAATTGCACAGCCCTACTATAATGCATCATAAGCATATTCTTAGGAAATGATAATGCATTTATTTGGCATGGTGTTTTAAAGCGTTATAGGAGATGAACTTATAATACATTATTTCCACTACTTATTATACTTGATATACCTTGTTTAAAGTTGTTATAAATGATTATAACCATTTACAATGTTTTATTATGCACAATGTTTAATAAACATGACCTTCATTTTTCTTTGTCATAGAGTCATAGCAAATTATAACTCCTTCTTCCTTATAAATGTTTTGTTATTATTACGCTTAAATATGCATTTTAATTTATATAGCATGTTTATAATTCATTATTTACATGTCAGTGAGCGACCAGCAATAAGGAAGTATGATACTCGACGTTATAAGCATTAAGAATATTTCTGTAATGACGCCTTGTGCATTATAAACACAAGTGTAAAGTGATCTAAGATTCAGTAATAAGTGCTTTTCTTCAGTAATAATTCACTTTTAGATAGGGACTTAAACCAATCATTTATTACAGCTTGGGCTTTATTTTTGTAGCTACCCTATCAGTTATGTTTTTCCAGGCTGTAAGATTGTTAAAACAGAGTATTAATAAGTATTTGGGTTTTTACTGTCCACTGTAACTCACTTGACTGTTATCATCTTGAACTTTGAGGAGGCTACGCTAAGTGTCTTGGTTATTGGTGCTCCACTAAACTTGTTCATATTCCTCAATACTGAACACACTGGAGGAAAATAAATTGAGATGGAGCAGTATTAGCTCCACTGCCAATTATTGATGTTTATCACCATGCATAAACCATCCTTCATTGGCCCACTTAATAAACATTAACAGGGTTGTGAATTCATTCTTTTGGATGCATAATGCCAGTCTATTTCAAGATGACACTTTTCTTGCTCCGTGCATCTCCCTATTACCGTGTGATCCATGAATTCCCCTCATCCTCTTAAAAGTATTTGGACATTGATTCCCCTTTTTCAGTTTTGATTCTATTTTATAATGTGGAGCACATTTGAAATATAGGTGTGGGATCGCTGTGTTAAAGGGATAGTTTGTATGTTTTGAGGTGGGGTGGTCTGATTCCTCGACAAATTAGTTTGTTTGTGTTATTTTCTGCCTTACAAATGTAGTTAATACACTGAATGTGGACAAGTGCCTCACACATCCCAACTATAATACACCCAAACTATCTGTTTAAAGTTTTAAATCTGTTTATATCCTATTATGCTTTTTGGGGTTTTCCCTTTCCTGGTCTTCAAAGGATCAAATCCCAACGTTTCTCTTCCACACACCCAATTTCTGAACATTTAATCATGTAAACATGTCACAGTATAAGCACAAAATATAAATATGAACCTGAAAGTGAGCATAATAGGGCCCCTGTAAGGCACAGCTTTCACCACCACATCGATAATCTTTTTTTGTTCTTGTAAAATAGACCTTTCTCATTTCTCCACTGTCACAAGGAGCCTAATGAGACACACAGTGAGATATATCAGCATATACTGTAAAGAAACACACCATGTATTCTAACTGTTCATTTGATATTAGGGCCCTGAAGATTAGAGCTGACTGCCTCAACCTTTACTTTCACACTCTTTAAGACCAAGTGGAAAGGAAAAAACAGTGAAAGATATTACTGTCAAAACAATTCTGCGGTTTTGTAGTGGTTACTATTCAGTACTTTCACTTCTGCCACAGTCCTCCATCCGCTCTGGCCTAATTCAGCCTCTTACCTATGACTACCAGCTCTTACACTCAATGACTGACTCTCATGCACAATTATCAACTCTTCTCCCTAATCACCAGCACTCAGCTTTGTTTGAACCCTTCCACTATACTTATTGACCCCTCTTGTGTGTACGGTACGTGTCCACTCCACGGTACCTGGACACTACAGACAGGACTCCTCCAGTGGTGGGACTGTCTTCTGATTTTATACGGTAGCTTTTAAAACTCAACAGATAAGACGAAATTCAAAGATGGTGACACTTTTCAATATAACCAAACAGAAGAGGATAGGGTTTTAACACTCTAAACTAAAGGCATGAGTTTTTCAATCAAACAGATCTTCACTATATCTACATACAGATGGAGATTTTTTTTTGTATATTTTAGGAAGTTTAAAACATAATCCCTTATATAGGCTGTTGCAGGTTAGGGTTAGGGTTAGCAAAAACTGGACTCGTACAGTAATCCAGATTATGTCCACTTCTTTTAAAAGCGTATAGTCTCAGTATAATGCAATACATCACCCTTTGAACAATAACTGAACATTTTCTCCTTCATGAAAGGGGGATTTATTGCAGGACTTTTGATGTGGATTCGATTTGAATCCCCATTTTCCATGAATTACTTTTAGGCATATGTACCTAAACAACAGCTGAGTCACTATTTTTTCAGCTACACATGAATGTTATCTCATTGAAGTGTACAATAGTTTCTTTAGGCAAACTGACTATTGAAATGATCCTTAATGACCTTGCAATACTTTAGGCTAACTGAGGCGCAGAGTCCAGCGTTTTGTAGCATCAGTCAAGTGCTCTCTCATATCCCCTCTTGTCTTTTTCCCCCCCAATGAGCCTATGCGAGCAGAGCACTTAAGAGTGTTTTTATTTTAGGCTGCTGGCCGGAGGGAGCAGCTACTGTCTGTGTGAAACAGTTTATGAGGGAAATAAATCCAAAGTATATATGTCACTGTTTTCCCTCAAGACTACTTAGAGTACAGCAGTGGGTTTGGGAGAAATCTGGGGCGGCAATAATGCTAGATCATAATTCCTAAATAGTATTAGTATTTAGTCACGTTGTTGAAGCAGCGGGAGAAATGTCTCAGCGCTGGGGAGGCTGATGTTTGTGTACTGAAGACAGGGAGAAATAAAGTCAAAACTATCCAATCCTCAGCAGGTACTGGTGTGTGTTGGGCGCCCTCTATTCGAAGGATATAAACCGATACAAACAGAAGTATTGTGTTTGTAAGAGTATATGTATTACCACTTCCTTTTAGTGCTGATGGCAGGGAAGGGATTACTGAACAGGCCTACTGAGCCCAGGGGCCAAAGGACTCAGGGGTCTGACTAATAAAATGTCCCTGAAAAGACACAAAACAATCACAAAGAGACGCCTAATGACTGAAATTAAATGGATACAATAAAAAACATGCACATAACGACTACAGAAAACCCCAAAAGGACCACATGGAGACAGACACATTTCTAAAGTGACCCAAAATGACCACAAAGTGACCACAGAGAAATTATGAACATATAAGAATAGATGAATATCGACTTCATGAGATGCAAACAAAGCACAAAGAGACTGAAAATGTCTACAAAAACCCAACTAAGATTTAAAATAGATCCAAAGCAATCACAGGGATGCTAAATTACTATCACAAAAAAGTGATTATAAAACAACATCAAACAGATGCAAAACAACCAGAAATGACTAAAAATACATGCAAAATGATTAACTATTAGCTATCATTCAGTATTTCAACGTCATTGGTGGTATGAGCGAAAATGTGAAGAATTCCTCTGCCAGTGGTCAAAGCTCATCCTTCTGTGTGTTATGTGTGTGATTCAGGAGTAAGGAGCCCCTGAAGGACAGTGTGGTGTCTACCTACGAGGAGCATGAAGACAGCGTGTATGCTGCAGAGTGGTCGTCGGCAGACCCCTGGCTCTTCGCCTCGCTCAGCTACGATGGCCGCCTCGTCATCAACAGGGTCCCCCGCGCCCTCAAGTACCACATCCTGCTATGAGGAGTGACACATCTGTACACATGTGACGCTGATAGAAGCGTAAAGAATGACATTCCATTATAACGTGGCACAGTACGTGTGCTGTGTGAGACACTGCATCTGCTCGTGAGGGCAGCAATGGTAAAAAGCGTGTGTGTGTGATGTAAATAAACTGTGACCCATATGTTCCAATGATAACTGTTAACAATAAAATGTAAATTAAAGTTAAAAAAAAGCTAATTATAATCGTTTCATCATGGCATAATTCCATAAGATTCTGTGTTGAATCATTTTGTGCATAAAAATATGATTGTATTTGTTATCATTTATATATTATCTGTATACAGGTGTTTACTAGTGCTCAGCTATCATTACAACTACTACAGTTATAAAATGCAGCTATCTGAAAACATGATATTTGGTCAAAGAAAACTATGAGAACAAACTATGAACACACCATAGACATATTATCACGTTAGAAAGTAAATATGGCAGACAGTTGCTAAGTTGCACGTGCACAAACATTTTTAGAGATATTTTTCTGACCACTTCAACTTACTCCAAATACCTTTTTGTTTTTTGTAAGTCCGAACCTTTACAGTTTAAAACCAAAAAAATGAGCTGAAAGACGCTAAAAGGCTTGGTAATAATTTAGGCATTGATACAAATTCTAATTGTATCACTAACTAAATTAGGAGTGCTGCTTGCAATACATTTGTAAAGATTAGAGCATGGTCTAAATGTTAAATAAAGAAACATCTCTCAACACAAATACGCTGCCCATTCCCCTTTTCCATGACATCACATCTTCGGGTGTGGTCACGCGTTCGACATGAAGCGTTCAATCTATACAGAGTTCAGCACTTATTTATGAATTCTTGCTGTATTTATGTTCTGATTGTGATTCAGTTTATACTCTTAAAGGTCCCATGACATGGCCATTTCTACTGATCATAAGTCCATTGTTGAGGTATACTAAAATAGATTTATATTGTGCAATTTTCCAAAATCACATTGGTTTCTCATACAGCATCTCTGTATAGTATGTGTATTCACTCGGCTTGTTGGAGCTCCTGACCCCCCCCCCTCCCTATGAGCCGCGTTCCGCCGTCTCAGGGAGGGGAAATCGCGGAGCTGCAGCTGAGAAAAAAGTTTGAGTGTGTGTGTAACGGCTACGTGGACGTAACGTAACGGCTCCACGGATTGGTCCATTTGGGTATGGGCACGTCACTGTACCCAGAAAGAAAAAGAGAAATCTCCAACGAGGCGTTCTGGGGCAGCATAGACAGGTATTTTCTGTGTCAAGAGTTTTACTCGCCGCTACAGGGTGTACTTTAAGGGTTTGTGACTCTGCAGACCGTTTACATGCAGAAAAAGATACATAACACACAAGGGGATGGGTAATAATAGGAAAAGCATGACATGGGACCTTTAAGATTTACATTTTGACCAGATGGACAAACTAATGAACAACCCTACCTACCTACTGTGGGTCTTCTCCACTCTCACCATCCCCTTCTCTTCTTCCTTGTCTTCCTCTCTGCGTCCCCTACTCTTCTCTCCCCGCCCCTCCCTCCCCCTCTCCCTCCATACAGTGTGTGTTGAGCTTGGTCGATAGCGACAGTCCAAGCCTCTGTTATGGCAGACACCATTGACAGGCCTTTTAATTGCAGCTTGGCTCCATGCATCACACATTCACTCACACACACTCTCTCACACACACACACACACACACACACACACACACACACACACACACACACACACACACACACACACACACACACACACACACACACACACACATAAGGGAAATCCACAACAACAGTATCACACTCCTTACTTTCTCTTGTTGGTTCTCATTCTCTTTGACTTTTAACTTGAATCTAAGCTTTAACTCTTTACTCTGTCTTACTGCCATATAGTCTCTGTCTGTTTCTCCCTGTGCACACACACACACACACACACACACACACACACACACACACACTCACACACACAGCCCTTGTTACCCTGCAGTCAATTATTGAGAGGAGGGATCAGGGTGTAGATATAGAGAAATGGTGAGCGCTGAAAAGATAATCGCTGAATATCGCCCATCTGGAAACTTGTGATGCTTGTCACACACATGCAAGGACACACACACATGCAGCACTCATTGTCACTTCTCCAACATCTTCTGGGCACCAGTGAATGAGGAGATGTGACAATGACGTGTGTGTGTGTGTGTGTGTGTGTGTGTGTGTGTGTGTGTGTGTGTGTGTGTGTGTGTGTGTGTGTGTGTGTGTGTGTGTGTGTGTGTGTGTGTGTGTGTGTGTGTGTGTGTGTG
>NW_011343613.1:0-774 GCF_000735185.1 Notothenia coriiceps | reverse complement strand
GGTGGGTTGAGGCTATATAACGGTTGAGGAAATGAAGCAGATAGATATCTTCTCATCTTCTACAGATTAACTGGCATGTGATTGAGTGATTGTGACCAATCAGTTAATCCACCTGCTAAGTATTTGCATGTGAATCGATGAGGGGACCAGTTTAGTATTCCTGAATGGCGCAGCCCGGACAAATTACACTGAGTATGATGCATTGATAGTCAATGTGGAGATTTTGAGACGTGTTATAGCTGACACCGTAAATAACCAAATACAGGCAACAGCATTTTCCATGCCAACAATATGTGCGTTTTCATCCAACTGGTTTGCCATGCTTACTCAATTCGTGCATGAAGAAAATGCAGAAAATGAAGACAAATCTTTAAATATGGAAAACGTGTTTTTCGGCCTGGTTGAACAGCAAAAAGTTACAGATAAAAGCAAAATGTCATGGAAACAGATTTCGTGAATAAATGATGATGTAAATGAAATGTGTCTTACATCTCAAGTGTTGCTGAATAGACAAATAGCATCAGATTAAAAATCATTTTATTTTATTTATTTTTTTATAACTGTTCCAAACATTTACAAGTAAAAAAAATCATACATTTACATCTAGATTTTACAATGTTTTCTTAACGTCATGCACAAATATAGAATGAGGCCGTTATCTTATTTTTTAGCAATTTACATGTAATTTACATTATCCACCAACATCTTACAGCGTAACTTATAAGGAAAATATCGGCCTCATGCAAATGTAAACACTCATACACTTTCTATATA
>NW_011343612.1:0-2703 GCF_000735185.1 Notothenia coriiceps | reverse complement strand
AAAAACAGGATTAGGATCACTTTGATGTCCCGACCAGATCAGGAAATACCAATCCAAGCTTTAATCTGGATCAAATCTTCAAATGGGTAGTTCAAACCGACAACACAGGATTTGGATCAATTTGATACCCAAAAAACTGGATTATCCTAACTCCCACCAAAGGGGTGGATTTCCAGTGGATTACCAGAGCAAAATGTACTGTACCATTTATTTAAAAATATGTTTCAATATAAATAAGATGGCAAAGTTTGTTAACTGAAATAATACACTTTTTTTAGCCTTCATGGCAAATCAATTTTATTTTTCATTTTTCGGTCACGCTTGTGGTGGCCTATTTTGTTTTCAACCAAATGTTGATGACATAAATGTTTATGCTCATGAAAGTATCACAACAAAGATTGTCAATCACAAATGTAATTTAGATTAAAGAAAAAATACCTTCAACAATAAAAATGTCCATCTGTCATCACCTTTCAAAAGTAATTGCGGACAATAGATGTCTGCAATGTGGTCTCTTGTCTTCCTTGTATTATTTTTCATGTCCACTAGATGGCGATCGGTAGGATTAAAGCACTGATATTCAGGATCTAGTCATCTTGAAAAATCGTAATCTGGATCAGGCTGATCCTATCCTGAATTTCTTTGAACTCCAGGGACAAAATCTGGCCGACTTGTCTGATCCTGGATCACAAAAAATGGGATTTCAAAATCTGATCGGATCTGATTGAGATTAAAAGTTTTGAACTCCTGGGCCCTGTGGAGTAGCAGCAGGGGATTTCATTGTTTTCTCCAGCAAGTTTAGAGAGTCAAACCCCTGTTTCCAACTCCTTCTCTTTTTCTTCTTTACGTAAAGGGAATCTCTTTGGATGTTAGAGTGTTGGTTGGACAAAACCAAACATTTAAAGATCCCAGTGGGATCTGGGAAACTGAAATGGACAATATTTCTTTACCGTTGTATAGACAAATTGGCTAAGCCATGCTAATAATTTGATGATAAAAACAAGTCACATGAATGCATGGAACATCTGGCAATTTACTGCAAGTGCTCTGATCAGATTATTAGTTTGGTTAATCATTGTAAAAAAAAAATATCATTATCTGATAACTGGAGGACAGGTTGTTGGACAATGACCCAATGACATCCAAATGCTTGAAAATGCACCAATGCTACCCAGAAGAGAACACAAGGGTATTCTATAAGGTTCATAATAACAGAGAAAAAAAAGATGTGTTTGTCGATAAAAAAACAAAAATAATAGTTTCACATTTTGGGGAAATATCTTTACTCGTGTTATGTAAGAGTTAGATGAGATTGATCCCACTTATGTTTGTAAGGTAAACATGAAGCTACTGTCTGCTAGCTTAGTTTAGCAAAAAGACTGGAAATAGCTGACAATTAACCTGACAAGACTAGAGGTCTAAAAACGTTGAGTGGTAGTTTGACAGGGGATTATGTGCTGGACAATTGCGAGATGCAGTTGCCAGGCAACCAGCAGCTATACTCCAGGAAGTAGACCGCCACCTAATCATTTTTTAATGGGTTCAACAATTAAACTATGACATGTTAATTGTGAGCTAGTTTTAGGTGCTGTTTACACAGGAACGAAACGGGTTGTATCCGCTACTTTTCTCTTTTGTATAGCCCGTTCGTTCACACACGGCCGTAACTGAACCGCGGAAACGGACCCCTAAAACGATAACGGGTCCCAAATTGGATAGATCTGCGGACGGAACGCTCTTGGGGGCCAAACGGCTCTGTGTGTACGTCCTATACGATCATTTCCTGATAACGATGAAGCCATAGCCCCACCTCTCCCCACCTCTGCTGCTCACATCTGTAGCATGGTCAGTAGCTACTGCTACTCCTACTGACCATGCTACAGATGTTAGTGCAAAATCTACAGCTCCTCTACCACAACCTTTAGCAACAAGTGGACATGGAGAACTACCTGAACTACATGTTGCTAAATCCACCGCGGAGAATAAACAGAAGGGCAACCAGGGAACCATGGCAACAATGCTTGGGGGTCTTCTTCGCTGCTTTTGGTGTATTTTGTGGCGGAAGTACAGCGCCACTTACAGGCCCGGCATATGTACTACAGCGTCTCCAGCGGGTCGAGCGGTCTCGTGTGAAGGGAAGACTTTTTTGATATCGAATTCTTTATTAATATAATTCATTATTAGCAAGGCTAACCTTTTTCCCACTTCTTGTCTTTGTGCTTAGCTTGTTTTAGCTTCATTTTAACAATTTTTTTTTATTTATTTTTTTTCAGATAAAATAACGTCACTAAATGAAATGATTGTTAGGGCATTAAGACACTTCTGAACGGTGGGAGCTACACATGACATCCTTATGTAAAATGTAATGTAAAATGTCTCACAGTTCAGCAGGGTCGGGTCGACAGAGTCTGCAGTGAACAGGGTCAGTGGGCGCGAAAGAATACCAGCGAGTGTGAGGACGACCCTGGTGAGGTGTGTGTATACAGTGCCGTGTCTTTGTGTGCATTTACGTCAAATTGTGTGTGTGTGTCGATGAAACTGATTATGTCTCTCCATTTGTTCTGCAGCAGCAGTATGGCCGCATCCTAAGTCAGTTACGCATCATGTACACAGTGGGCTACTCGCTCTCCCTGGGGGCTCTGCTACTGGCCCTGGGTATCCTCATCACCTTCAGGTACAACATGTACGAGGAGTAAACGGGGA
>NW_011343611.1:0-2500 GCF_000735185.1 Notothenia coriiceps | reverse complement strand
ATCTCAGCCTCTTGTAAAAGTAGAAGAAGAGTGTGATTGGACTGATTGGACTAAAGTTTGATTACAGTGTAACAGGCTTCAGGCCAGAGGCTCCTGGTCAGTAAACGGTGAATCAGACTGCAGTATTATTACATGCTCTGATTGCACCGGGCGAAACAGGATGTCTTCTTTTCTTCACACACACACACACACTGATTCAAACTCCAACATCAAACACACACCTGTAACATCCAGGCTTTTTATACCTTCCCACATCCCCGGTCTGTAATAACACACTGTTTGGCCCTCAGAAACTCTATTATGATTTCACTTGAGACACACACACACACACACACACACACACACACACACACACACACACACACACACACACACACACACACACACACACACACACACTAATGTGATATTATCGACCGTGTCTACCTGATACTGTGTGAACTGGGAGCCCCGGGGCTTGTATTGATTTGAACTCACAAAACTAGTTCAGAGGAGCTCTGGGAGTAAGAGACTGTTCAATTCCTGCCACCACTCTCACATTAGAGTTATAATGCGGACGGCAATATAGAGAGCGGGTTGTAGTGAGGTTACAGAACAAACAATACTAAAGCAGGTTTAAAAAAAACTTGTAAATGCCAGTGTCGCAGAAACATAGCTATATAACAGATATTTAAAGAAGCAATTTGCTACTCTAAAGGTCCGCGTAATTACGGTGGATAATGTCTTTGGATAGTCATTCGAAGCTTTAAAAGCCTTCTGCAAGTATTTAGAAGCAGAGACTATAGGGTAGGTAGTTCACTTCAGAAACACTTTTTGTTATATTCCATGGAATGCTCTTAACATCCCAATAGCAATGAATACATTCATAAAGAAATGTCACCTGTGGAAGCCGTGGCGCTGTAAAAAGCACGACCAATCATCTGAGCCGGCCCGGCTAAAATAACTGGATGGCCTACCTGCCTGTCAGCCTTCCATCTGTGCACAAACTTATCTCGTGCCCTCATTGGTCATGTGCACGTTCGTGTGTGTTGGAGGAGGGGCTCTGTGAGGAAGTCTGAAGGAAGGGGCAGATTTCTTTCGGCTGCGTACTTTCAAATTCTAGTGCACTCCAGCTGCTTTCTCCATTCTTACCTACCCCACCTTTAATGTGCTGTGTTCGATTGTAAATCCGGATATTATTCCTATCGTTCTTTAAAACAGGTGGAGCAGCGATCGATCATTCTCACAAACTATTTATTCAAATAACAACAACTTTTTCGTGTTTTCTGATGGACAGAGACTAATGTTTGTCGTCCACAGCTAACTTTAAATCTACCGGACTACTTTCTGTGGATCGATATCACAGTTCATGGTGAATTTCCTTGACAACACATCCTCCTTAGCGGCCCACTAGCAAAAGAAAGAAGACCTCCAGAATGTCTAAGTTGACCAATCAGCATTGAGTATTCATCTAAGTTGTCTAATAGAGAATCACTGATACAATCGATATGACAGATTAGTCAGTAGAATTCATAAACCTATTGATGCGTTGACTTTTCTCACAGGTTGATATAACTTCTTGTACACTTCCAGTCTTCACTCGTGGCCTTTCCTTGTCGTTTAGCAGAAATGTGTCAGAGGGTCAGAGGGACGGGGTCCAGATGACAGGCTATTAGGGAACAAAGAGGCCGGGACATGAATAACCGCTCAAACAAAAGGTCTGTCCGACACGTCTCCGCCTCACGGACACAAAGGAGTGGAGGGTGTTAATTGGAGAGGCAAAGGTCATGGAGAAAAGGCGAGTTTTGAGGCGATGGGGGGCAAAGGCAGCTTTTATCCAGGCTGCTTTCTACGAGAGAGTGTGAAGGTCAAGCATATTTCGGTGTCCAATCGAGGACTTTGCAGATTTTGCATGTCGTTTTCAAGTTTAGTAAGCGTTCCAGGACAGATTGGCTGAACTTTTCAACTATGTTTCATCCACGTTAAGCAACTAGTACTTGAGAATTCAGCCGATAGTCGATTAGTTGATTCATTGACAATAATATAGAATAGAATGGGAGGGAGGGATGAAACCCCTCTTTAATGGTCACACATGCAGAGCACACAGCACACAGTGAAATCTGGCCTCTGCTTTTAACCCATCCTAGTACCAGGACTCTAGAACTAGGAGCAGTGGGCAGCTAGTGCACAGCGCCCGGGGAGCAATGGGAGTGAGGGGGGAAGGGGGGTGTCCGGTGCCTTGCTCAAGGGCACCACGGCAGGGCAGGAGGTGAACTGGGACCTCTCCAAGTAGAAGTCCACACTCCGTATTTTGGGTCTGATCGGGGACTTGAACCGGCGACCCTACAGCTCCCAGTCCAAGCCCCTGCTGACTGAGCCACTGCCGGCATTATAATAATAATAGATTTATTGTGTTAGCGCTTTTACGGGTGCTCAAAGTCACAAAATAACAACAAATCAATATAGTTAAAGTCAAATTAAAATCAAGCAATACAAACACAATCACACATTAAAAGCCAGA
>NW_011343610.1:0-2417 GCF_000735185.1 Notothenia coriiceps | reverse complement strand
GATGGAGACAGGTAGAGAGAGACAGGTAGAGAGAGACAGGTGAGAGAGAGACATGTGAGAGACACAGGTGAGAGAGAGACAGGTGAGAGACAGAGTAGAGACTTTGAGAGTGTACCGGCCCTTTGAGAGTGTACAGGCCCTTTGAGAGTGTACAGGCCCTTTGAGAGTGTACCGGCCCTTTGAGAGTGTACCGGCCCTTTGAGAGTGTACCGGCTCTTTGAGAGTGTACCGGCCCTTTGAGAGTGTACCGGCCCTTTGAGAGTGTACCGGCTCTTTGAGAGTGTACCGGCCCTTTGAGAGTGAGAGTGTACTGGCCCTTCGGCATTAAAACGATAAAAACGCAGCTGGAGGTTAATCCATAGGTTAATCCAATGTCTCTGTGTCACTTTGAAATGATTACGGATAATCCATCATCATATTTATGGCTATAACCTAGTTTTCAGTTTTCAGAGCGTAACATAGCTTTCGGTTTGGGCAAGCTACGTGCACATCACTCCTCATGGTAACGTGTAGGTGGATTTAAGAACTTCCCCTCGATTCTATTGGCTCTAACGGTTAAAAAGAAACGACAATCATCAAAATCGACGAGGGGGGCCAGAGAAACGGCAAATCCACAAATGACCCCAGAAGTGTTGCTAAACCTCTCTAAAAAGGTCACATGTCACTTGTTTTGCATCAATCTTGATACAGGGTACTTATTATATGTTATACTTTGGATTCCTAAAGCTTTTAGTCTACTATCCCATCATTCAAGGGTGTTTTTTACTACAAGTAATGGTTTTGGACGGACACTATAACTTACATTTTTTTATGATTTTCAATCTGAATTTACTTTAAAATAAAAACATCTATATTGATTCTGACTCTTCTACATCCAACTCACAGGTTTATCATTGCTTTGAGAAAAAAGATTATTAATTTACAACTTTTAGAAGGGAAGATATGGTCATTTGTTCTGGGAATGTCATCTTCGAGCCTGAGGCCTGAAAAACAGGCTTGGGGTCTATATTAATAGGTTGAGAGCGTACCGGCCCTTTAAGAGTCTTTAAGAGAGTACCGGCCCTTTAAGAGTCCTGATAATCAGAGTGATAGTAATTACCGTATGGGTCCTTCTGCTGAGTTGTTCAGGTGAACTCTGACCCTCAATGATGTCACGTTGGCGAGCGCTGTCAGCAGGTCGTCCCTGGTAACCATGGCGCCCGTCTCCATGTCGATGAACTGCCGCGGTGACATCGCCACGGCAACGGAGCGCTCGGACAGCTCGGACAGGAAGAGGTGAGGGGGGGGCGAGAGGCGGAGAGAACGGCTGTTACCCTGGAGACGAGAGGAGAAGACATGTTTGTAGTTCTTATTAGAAATTAGACTACAAACTACAAACCAATTAAATGCTTCCTCACCTCCAGGATGATGTCACAGTGGGCGGGCAGAGAGTGGTCCTCGTTGTCCAATGGGACGTCGTAGAACAGAGAGAGGTTCAGGAACCCTCCGTAAGACAGCAGCTGCAGACAGACAGGTAGACAGGAAGTCAGACAGACAGGTAGACAGGAATCAGGAAGACAGGTAGACAGGAAGTCAGACAGACAGGTAGACAGGAAGTCAGACAGACAGGTAAACAGCTGACCTTGTTGCCGAGGAAACTGTCGGGCGCCGCCCACGTCAGCAGCTGGTGGGGGGCGTGTCCTGAGGAGTTTTTGGGGGCGGGGAGGTCGTTGCCGTGGACGACGGCGTGTGAGTGGTGGGATTCTGAGGGGCGGAGCCAACCAACTGTGTGACGCACCTGGAGAATACAAAGATATATATATATATATATATATATAATATTTTGTGTGTGTAATAATATAATATTAATCAAATGAATAACAAATATAATACAAATACCAACAACAATGTGTGTGTCTGTGTGTGTGGTGAGAGAGAGACAGGTGAGAGAGACAGGTGGAGAGAGACAGGTAGAGAGAGACAGGTGAGAGAGACAGGTAGAGAGAGACAGGGGAGAGAGACAGGTAGAGAGAGACAGGGGAGTGTGTGTGTGTGTGTGTGTGTGTGTGTGTGTGTGTGTGTGTGTGTGTGTGTGTGTGTGTGTGTGTGTGTGTGTGTGTGTGTGTGTGTGTGTGTGTGTCCACGTCAGACACTCCGAAGCAGTGGCAGTGTGTGCAGCCGGCGGAGTGTGTGTTCTGAAGGTTATATGCAGAACAGGAGCCCACACATCACGGAGAGAGAGAGAAAGGAAGAGACAGGTAGAGAGAGACAGGGGAGAGAGACAGGTAGAGAGAGACAGGTAGAGAGAGACAGGTGAGAGACACAGGTAGAGAGAGACGGGTAGAGAGAGATAGGGGAGAGAGACAGGTGAGAGAGAGACAGGTAGAGAGAGACAGGTAGAGAGAGACAGGTGAGAGAGACAGATAGAGAGAGACAGG
>NW_011343609.1:0-1700 GCF_000735185.1 Notothenia coriiceps | reverse complement strand
TCAGATCTTGTACTTGGGTAAAAGTAGAAGTACTCAGATCTTGTACTTGGGTAAAAGTAGAAGTACTCAGATCTTGTACTTCAGTGAAAGTAGAAGTACTCAGATGTTGTACTTCAGTGAAAGTAGAAGTACTCAGATCTTGTACTTGAGTAAAAGTAGAAGTACCAGAGTGTAGGAATACTCTGTTACAGTAAAAGTCCTGCATTCAAAATGTTCCTCAAGTGAAAGTAGAAAAGTATTCTCATCAAAATATAGTGAAAGTAGCGACAGTAAAAGTAGTCATTGTGCAGATTGGTCCATTTCAGAATAATAGATATGATATGTTTTATAATGATTGATCATGAAAGTGTTCTCAAAGCTGGTAAAGGTGCAGCTAGTCTGAATGACTTTGTATACTGCAGGGTAGCTGGTGGATTTACTCCAGGTGGAACTAAAGTCTGATTTAACACTTGATTATATTTCACATCATTCATCCACATCTGAGAAGTAACTAAAGGGATTAAATACATGTAGTGGAGGAACATCACTGTCTGTGTGATCCTCACTGTCAACATGTTGTTCCCCAGCAGCTCCAGAAGGGGGAGGCGTGGAGCTGACGGAGGAGGAGATGGAGCGCTCTGTGTTCGGTCAGGAAACACTGAAATAAATACATTTACAATAACAGGTTTATGTGTAGTTGTTTAAATAGCGTTATTCAAATGTTTATTTATTGATTTGTTATGTGACACTTATACGATTGTTCTTCATGTTGTTGCCTGGACATTATATCTCATATGCCAAACTAGTAACACTCCTCACATCATTTCATCCCAAATCAAAAACAAATGCTACCAATGTCTTTCTTTAATTCTGCATTTTGTATTTGTTATTTGCTTATCCAGGCGTGTTCAAACGATGTGTGCTTACTCCTAACTCAATTCGATTTTTGTTAAAGTCTAGGGGTTCACATACTTGTTCCAACATACACTGAATGATTGAATAATTTATGAAAAATGCACAAGAACAAACCAAAAATCTGTTTTCTATCAGTTAAAACGGATTGTATTGTGTCCATAATTGATGATGATCAGATCACATTTATTGACCAATTCATGCATAAAACTAGGAAATTCCAAAGGGTTCTCGTAGTTTTCCTGGCCACTGTATCAGCTTTTATGGGTTAGGGTCAGCGTTGGGGTTGTTTAATTGTCTTGGTGCAGTATTTGTTACTCTCTCCTTACGATTATACTCAATCATTCATAACTTGTATTGTGTTTTCAGGACTGAGTTTTGCTCTGGACTCTTCAACCGTCCCTCCATCGCTCCATCTCTCCGCCTCCTCCCTCACCGTCACTCACAGCGACCCCTCTCCAGACCCAGGGGTCAGCAGATCCATGACCCCTGACCCCTGGGTGGCACTGCCCCTCCCTCAGGTCTGCTCTGATGTCATCATCACTGGGGGACAGTATTACTGGGAGGTGGACGTGTGTAACAGCTCCGTCTACAGGATCGGTAAATACTCTGCTCTCTGTGTTTAGATTGGTTCTCTGCCAGAGAGATTATTGCTTCCAGAAACTCCACTGTTAGTCAGCAAGACTCTTGTTTAACCCACACACACACACACACACACACACACACACACACACACACACACACACACACACACACACACACACACACACACACACACACACACACACACACACACACACACACACACA
>NW_011343608.1:19793-25029 GCF_000735185.1 Notothenia coriiceps | reverse complement strand
TCGTGAAAAAAAAGGTTGGGAACCCCTGGGTTAGATGATGAGCAATCGTCCCGAGACATCACATTGAGCTGCAGGAATTACCTAATAAAGCAGTCAGTGAATCAAAAACTACAAAGACTTTCTGATTCCAGCTCCAGTCGGACATTTGATGACAAGACCTTGGTTTGAAATTGTAATGGGAATCTTTGTTGATGTTTTGTAGACCAAACGATTGATCGATAATGTGCAGATTCATCAATGAAAATCATTCTTTGCATTCACCATTATAAAAAAAAAAATCGGTAACAGGAAACAAACATGAAGCAGAAAATCGCATATTTTGTTCATGCAACTTTCTCTTACAGGTCGAATCTATAAGTAACTTGAGAATAGTTCAGTAAAAAAAAGCGGGAAATCGCAATGTTTCTTTCCAATATCGCACCCTCCATGGTTAAGGTGTCGATGTGTAAAGAGTTCAATGGGTTTTCCATTTTCAGACCACATGAACACACTCCACGACAGCGTCATAAATCAGCCTGAGGCCAGGGGAAGAGATAACTCAGTGTGAAGGACACAGATATAGGTCAACGTTTTACGACTGACCCTTTAATGTTTCTCTTGAGCTTTGCAGACCTTCCCATGTTTTTAGCAATGTTCTCTGTCAAATTGATGTAGTTAACAACACCAGGAAGCAATCCACTTTAACTGTTTTTACCTCAAGGGAAAAGCCAGAGAAAGGGGCAGTCCTTAAATTGAGTGGTTTGCCCAAAGCGGCTCAGAAATACAATACAATAGTTATTCAATAAAAAAGGCCCGATCATGCTTTTCCCTTTAGGTTTTTGTGCATGTTAATGCTCTGCAAAGGCTTAAATACCCTGCTCCAACACGTTGTACGTGAAAGGCTAAGGGGCGGAACGTCTCTAAATGGTTGACCAATCACAACAGAGCCGGCCAGCTAACCAATCAGAGTAGACAGGGCTCTGGTTTCAGACAGAGGGTGACAGAGCTTTTTGAACATTAAAGCATGGAGACATGTCACAGTTGAGGCATTAAATACAAATATGAACCTGAAAGTTGGCATAATATAGGGCCCCTTTAAAATGATTTCCCGTAAAAGACTTCCACAAAATGCCTTGGATTGAACCTTTGGCCTAGAAGCAAAAAAAAAGTTCTACACTTTATGTTTCCTTTTTGAAATCCAATGTTTTTCCATGGATTCTTGCTGTTTTGAGCAGGTCTATCTACTCTTAACTGTCCCAACTCCATGAACACACTTTATGACTTTCCATTCAGTCGACTGTTGAGCAACCTCGAGGCTCCGATCCAATGAAAAAAGAGTCCAATGCCAAGTCGTTATCAAGAGGCCAAGTGTGATCACATGAGATAACACATGAAAGGGAAGTTCCTCTGAAGCCAGCACGTGCCGCAACAAGCACCGCTCTTGCGCAAACTCTCACATATGTTCCGAAACATAAACAAGAAGGCTTGCCTTTTCATTTTTATGGAAGTCTAATCATAGCTCTACGGGTTTGCTGATGAGCCTTAATGTCGGGTGGTGGTGATTAAATGTCTGTTGATATCGGGCTGCCTGGAAACGAACCTGAGGTCACAGCTGATGAAAAGAGTGTTTGATGTGTTTGACGCAGAGGAGGGGGGGACAAACCACTTCTCTCATAACAACATGCCAAGAAATTCCCATAGTACAGCCAACGGTATAGGATTGCAACCCATACATCTGTGTGTACAAAACACACCACTAAGCAGGTCTAAAACTATTATGGGTAGATTTAATGGGGTGCTGATAGGGTCCCGCTTCATGTCTTATCTTGCAGTCCGTGTAACAAACAAACACAAATTGCTGTTTGGGTAAATGCATATGTAATTATCCGGGGCCCCTGCATTACTCATCACAACAGATTAGGTCAATTCTGTGGTTTTCCAGGAGACGCTGTGAAGTGTTGGTCATGCAACTCGCAGTCAGTAATGACATGATGAATGCAATAACTCATGTCAGCTGCTTGTGTTTGTGTTGTGAGTTTACCGAGAACTAAGGCATGTCATTGAGCGATGTTGTTACCGAAAACTCTTTGAGATGGTTGATAAGCAGCCAGATAGTAATAGTTCTTTTCACTACTGTGTATATATATATATATATATTTGTACTGTTGTCATATATTCATATTCATCCATTTAGAGGTCTAATCTACTAGACTCACACCGGTGTCCTTTCCAAATGTGTGTGTAGACCTTTATTTCTTCTATATTTACTGTTCTTTTGTTTATACCTCTTAATGTGTGTATATGTTTACTATGTATGAATATGTATCAGGGTTTCCATTAGCCGGTAATTACCATTTTTTAGCTGGTAACATTTATTAAAAAACGGTAAATTCAAAACCTGCCGGTCAAAATGTCCGGTACTAATTAGGGATGCTCCGATCGATTGCCGCCGGTCATTATCGGCCGATATTCACTCTTAATAGTTTGATCAGTGCTCTCTATAAAGGCCCACCAGGAGAGCTGGAACTGATCGATATGGACATAAACGCGAGTGAAGTATAACCGGACGAGAGAGAGAGATCAGATCAGCTGCTGAGTCTGACGGAGACACGCAGCTCTGCATGATCACCTGAAGCCCCGCCCACTGTTTAGCGAGCCGCATGAAAAACTGACTGGCTGTCAGGAGAGAGCGAGAGAGAGAGAGAGAGAGGGAGAGGATCCATTTCTCCCGTGTTATTATCCAAAGTTAATGTAAACTTTTGAATAATGTACTTCATCTACTACAAGTACTTTGTTTGAATGTAATAATGATGTTGTTTGTTGTTTGTGGAAGCGCATCATTTATTGAAAAATGAATCTGAATTTTTCGATCTGTTACGATTATAAACTGAAGCAATATAAAAATGACTCCCATTAACTGAGTTTAAATATCAGCATATCCGGTAATTACCTGCTAACGGAAACTCTGCTACACAATTCATATTATTATTATTATTGAAACATGACCGGTAAGTTTCTAATTTCTCCGATAAAATTCATTATTTCCGGACATTTGACCGGCAAGAAAAGATCCTAGCGGAAACCCTGGTGTGTATAAGTGGGTGTACAGGTGTGTATGCACGTATCATTGTGTAAATATTGTTATTCTCCTGGATGGTGAGAAACAGCATTTTGATCTGCCTAAAAATGACAATAAAGTTGACTTTGACTTTGAGATGTCTAAAGTTGTAAAGCTGAATGAATATCAATAAAACATGGGAATGCAAAGCTGCAAAATTCGCATTGAAGCCTTTTTTGTTTCGGGGACAAGTCAGGACTTGAATGGATGGCATCACTCAGTTACTCAGCTGGGTGTGCAGGCGGAAGAGGAACCGGCCAATCAATCAAATCAAAAGACGTCAACATGAAGGAATGTGAGACAGCGGAGAGGGACAAAGGACATCACCGGAGACAGCCTCCATCAGAGAGACTGATACGCATCAGTACAGATCGGACTCACTAAGACAAATCAAGTTTGTGAACATGCTGAGAAATGTTCTTATTTCTTAAAAGGTAGCATTGCTGGTTGCTTTTGTGGGTAGATATCAATCAAAGTTGGCCGAACCTCTGAGAAAAGGAAGTCTCATGGATCCGATTTGTTGACATCAGAATATTCCACAATGGAAACACAGACTACATTTTGATTTCAGTTGAAGTCCACCAAGTGTATGTGTCCGAACACTCAGAGAATCCCATAGGTTTTATACTGTGTTTCAGTCTACGTGTCCCTGGATATCTAAAACCATCAAAAGTCACATGTCATCTTCCATAAGTTTCCCTTAAGCTAGTCTCATACGATTTAAACACAAACACTCCATCATCTCCGCACATCCCGCTCAGAAGGTGCAGATTTTGAATTAATGCAGCCGAAAAATGCTTCAATGCTGCCGTGTGTGGGAGGCTGTGGCGCAGTGGGTTAGTGCGTAGGTGTTCGGATCAGAGGAGCGTGTGTGTGTGGTGTGTGTGTGTGTGTGTGTGTGTGTGTGTGTGTGTGTGTGTGTGTGTGTGTGTGTGTGTGTGTGTGTGTGTGTCTCAGGTTAGCCTGTTCAAACGGGACACACGCAAGACAGCAGCACACACCAGGCACTTTCGCACACAGCAGAGTGAAGATGACGTACATTGGAAAACACTGACCGTACATTTAACACCAATTGAGTACGCAACCTTGTGATCTTATGCTTTGGTAAGACACGCTGAAGGATTGCTGGTTCAGGAGGAATTCGGGACACAGAGGGGTGTGACAAAGACGTACTTTGATGGAGCTGGATTTATTTTGACAGCAGGTGTCACACTATTCTTGTATTATGGTTTCTGCGATTCTTTCACCTTTTTTTTATTTTAATATGTTTGTGTTTTTGTGTTTGTTTTTTTTTCCTTTGTTATGGTTCTCTCTATCTGAATATTGGCCGATAGTGACATCATAATAGGTCTAATAGTGCCACAACCACGTATATTGGTTAATTAGCATAACACACTGGAATATTGGCGTGATAGCTTACACAGCTGAATATTGGCTAATAGCTACACACTGAAATTGGCTGATTACGCTAGCACACTGATATTGGGGTAATAGTTACACACTGCACTATTGGGCCGATAGGCTACCACACCTGAATATTGGCTAATCGTTACACCACTGAATATTGGGCCGATAGGCTTACACCACTGGAATATTGGCAGATTAGCTACACATCTTAATATTGGCTGGTAGCACACACTGAATATGGTAATAGCTTGACACACTTGAATATCTGGGCCGATAGCTACACCCACTGAATATGGGCATATAGCTACCACTGAATATTGGCTGATTAGGTACACACTTGGAATATTGGGCTGATAAAGCTACACTCGAATATTGGGCTGATAGCTACACACTGGGAATATTGGGCTGATAGCTTAAACACTGAATATTGGGGCCGATTAGGCTACCACACTGAATATTGGCTAATTAGCTACACACTGAATATTGGGCATAGGCTACAACCACTGGAATATTGGCTAATAAGCTAACACCCACTGAATATTGCCGATAGCTACACACTGAATATTGGGCCGATAGCTACACACTGATATTGGCTAATAGCTACACACTGAATATTGGCTAATAGCTACACACTGAATATTGTGGCTGATATCTACACACTGGAATATTGGGGCTGATAGCTACCACACGAATATTGGCTGGATAGCTACACGCTGAATATGGCTGATAGCT
>NW_011343608.1:2822-15672 GCF_000735185.1 Notothenia coriiceps | reverse complement strand
AAATATATGAAATATATATATCGTGGTTAACGGTGATTAGAATGACGAAAATGAAAAGTGTAACTTGTACACGAGAAAATAATTTAATTGGATTTGCGAAAGTAAAGTCCAACACTCAAATCACAAAAACTGGGATTCTTTGTGACTACGTAATTTAGGTTTATTGTTAATAGGTGTCGAGACTAGTCTCCTAATTTTTTATTTTTTATAGGGGGGGGGGGGGCGAGTCCGTCGTGAGGGGGTTTCGTCATTTGGATCCCCTTTGTGAGGAACATAATTAAGAAAGTACCCACACGGAAAAATAGATAATTAACATTATAAATAAATAATATTCAATACAAACGCACTTCGTGAAAGCTATTTTGAAAATTATACAACGGATATCTTTATTTCACCTAACATAACCTAAGTGACAAAGTTTATATTGGAGAACTTTATTACGAAGATACCATTTCATCGAACCATTAACCCGAACTCTTTGAATCCATCACGACAAGAGACAAAAACCCAACATGACTTTCTGCTTCCTTAATTTTTGATGAGTAGTCTTATAAGTACGAAGAAACGGTGGTAAACTGAAACTTTTGCGCACCGTAATTCGATATTGGAAGAATCAAGTTATGTGAAATTACATGTGATACTTGCACTTATATGGAGTTCATTTTTTGATTAGTAATGTAAGGAAATCAGTCGGGTGTTCCCTCCACCAATACCACGAATTCTCATGGAAAATAAATCAAAACAGACCTCATGTTATCTTCAAACAGAAAGTCCCTATAGGTCCTCCTCACACACTCCTCACAAAACACCTCAGTCCCTACTGGAGTGGGAGAGTAATTCAACATCACACACCTCTGCCTCCTGGTCTATTGTGTCCTTCTCGACGACGACGACGTGGTAGAAGAAGGAGGGTCGGCGGGCCAACTTGGCAATAAACAAAATAGTCTGTGTGCGAAGTGTAATCTATACGTCGTCGTGCATCTAAGGTAAAGGAGAGAGACAAGAAACGAAGAAAGTGATAGAAGTACATAGTAAAAAGTCCGCACGGGTTTATGTTTGGGCTGCCTGTAATGCAGTCGTGACTTGCAGAATTTGAACCTAGGAAGTGTTCAATCATTAACCTCGATTCTCTCAAGAAAGAGATCTAATAGTGACAAGTAGTGAATTACTTATAGTTTTTACATCTTTTCAGACCATTTCAGTAGATTCTGAACAGAAGATCTCCTTTGTTCTAGAAATGTAAGTCTTTGACGCTACTGAGGGGGGGGTATCTCCTCAAGTAACTTTCCAAAAACCAGACATAACAATTGACACCAACTACGAGGAAGGAAGTCTACGAGTGATAACGTCGTCACCGCCCGACTAGACCTCAGTCTACGAGTCCTGGACCTCCGTCTCAGAAACCCTCAAGCCGTCACCTGGTCGGAAAGCACTTCTCTGGGTTTGTTTTAACACTTCTCTGTCCCTACACTGATATGCCATTCCACTCGAGTGTGGACATGTCCCCCGCCCGAACCGGTAGCCCTCAAGCACTGCTTAGGGCTACCGGGCCCATGGCTTCACCCGGCCAGCTGCTACCACCCAGACCACCTATTCAGTGATCGTGGGGGGGGGTAACTGTTAAAAATGATACCAATGGCTTCACAACGGCCAGCTCTACAGGCCGAGATACAACAGAAGAGACGATGAGACCTAAACAAACTCTGGACAAAAGACAACAACCAACACACATTACTACTTTACTATTCTATAAAATACGCGTATCATCTCGCAGTGAAGTCTAAAAGTGACACTTCACACACCCCACACGGACATAAAAACAACAACAAGGGTTGGTTCGTTCCTCCCCGTCTTGCAGGTTTTATGTTGGGCCACCCCCGTAAATAATTTAGTATGCTGTGTACTATCTGTGTGTCGGAGTTAGGACGACAAACAGGGACTTTGTGTCGGACGTTCGGTGTTCCTAGAGAGTGTGTGAGGGAGAGATTGTCGTTTGGGGTCTCGGATTTACGGGTTGGGTTGTCCTGTGTCCACTCCCCTCCCTCTGTTGTGGTTCCGTGGTCCACGTGGTGTTAGTTGCTGTCCTGTACCCCTTTCCCCTGTGAAAAAGTTGTTTAGTTTTTTGATTTGTTGGGCATTCCTCCGGCTCTAGATACTCCTGGTCTCCTAGTGGTAAATTTTGCCACGTCGTAAAACTACTTGACTTTATTAGACAATAAACTCTTAATGACATGATCATGAGTGTTTTTTGTATATGATAATCAAACCCAAAAATAATAATTAATTTGACATTATAAGTGAGTTTATTTATGTTTTATATTATTTTAATGAAGGTTTTTCAACAAGTGCAAGAGTCTAAAAATGCAAATGCAAATATAAGCAAGCCATGTGAAGCGATGTGTGCACACGCTTGGGCCTCTGTCATCCAACAGTGATCAGTCGCGCGAGCGACATTACGCACCGTAGTGATGCGCGCGTTCTGTCCGAGAGACGCCAGTAGGGGACATCAGTTAAAGAGCACCTAAAATCCTGATGGTCCTGGTGTCTGTGTCATCGGTAGTCCCAGGGGCTGCAGGTCGTCTTCGAATATATGCACCCGCGACGACTGGAGACACCCAAATCCTCACCAGCCGTCTACATGACTCCATCGGGCTCCGTGAACTCCATTACTGTCCGCTAATTTCGTATTTGTGTTGGGTCCGATGTCTTAGATATTTTTATTTGCTATACTTAGAGATTTTTTTCTTGTCCTTCCTGTCTTAACCCCACTACCACAAAGTACCGAACGCTATACTGTAATATTCTACAAGACTCGTACGCTCTGCACATATACGTCACACATCAAACTCACGGTATACAAACCCCGCATGTCTACTACTAGTTTTAACACGACAGGTCACCAAATAGACAGGATAGAGCGCGCTCTCACATGTATTCGCACTTTGCACGTTCTAAACATGACACGACTTCCTTAACAGAACCTTAGAGCAGAGCATCAGCGCGGAGGCCGACTCCTCCTTAACGGAAGAGAGCTCTGTATAATGTGTGAGCTGAAGAGACATTGTGACTGAGTTTTCTTACGGAGACTATTTGTGTTGGAACAGCGTACGCTCTTGGGAGTGAGAGCAGGGGTTGCTACTCGCTTGATGAGAGTTGGTCGCACCGGCTGTAGTACTAGTTGTGTCCAATCCTCCTCCAGGATTGGGATCTGACGTGGAACATAGTACACTGCTCGAGTGTATGAATTGTAAATCGACTGAAAAGATTATCTTCACAGATCGAATAAAGACTTTTCTATTCACTCCTAATATCGAGCGAGTTTGACGTTACAACAATTTCCAGATTGAGATAACACGAGATCTTACTGTATTATATATAAGTCGAATTTGTACACAACCACAGTCATCCAAAACAGGACAACGTAACAGCGTCCCAGACGTACCGATCTCCAAGCCACTCTTCGCGCCGTGCTACCGCGTTCACATGTCCTGTTCGACAGACATACACACGGAGAACGTCCCTGTGAAGCTGAGGGTGGGTTGTTTGTGCAACCGCGAACGAGACACTCCCCGTACAACATGTAGTTGTCGCGCTTCGTATCTAACTCACGTTTATGAGCGTATTTGTTTTCTATACCTCAAGACTCTTAATTATATATCGCTTCTATTACTCTACACTTTTAGGTTCACTGTGGAAAATCATTTATGACAATCACGATCTATTTCTAAACAATATATTTAGGCCCTGAAAAGATGGATCTTATCGAGGGAGACTTATTCTAACATCGAAAAGATGTAAGAGGTCCTCTGTACTTAGTTTGTTGTTGGGTACGAGGTAACAGCGCCTCGTATGATCCGAAGAGGCAGTGCTTCTAGCGGTGCGTAGGACACCTCTCCTGCGTGCGTAGTAACGTTGCATGGGTTACAGGCAATGATCAAACCTCCAGATAATAGGAGTGTTGTTGACTTTCCACGACCTAGAGTATCCTGTCAGAGTGGATATTTGAACTAAAAAAAGGTGTGGTAGATAGTCATTGTTCTTTGGTACAACACCGACATCCTTGGACTCGGATTAGAGTAGCCGAATACCTCAGTCGTAAAAATTAACATAATAAAACCAAAAATACATGAAGGGGACTGGAGACTTCCAGACACTCAATTAGGTGTTCGACTTATCTTCACGATAAATCGAAACAAGAAGGACAAGACTTTGGCATTTTATGTGTCAGTCTAACATACATCCTATAGGGTCCGTTTGTCGCCAACGATTGTTAACAGATTTTACCCTGCTGGATTTGAAGTAGTGCGGGTTGTAATCGGCGAAAATCGAATCGGCGACCACTGCACTTAGTCACTGACGTTATTTGTAGAGCCATAGTATTTGTAAACAAGGTGACTCGTCCCCAAGGGTTTCACATCTCCACGCGGAGGGACCCCCCGCGGTCTCTCGAAGTTCCCTCCGCGTCGCGGTCTTTTTTTTATTTCTCTTTGTCACTTTAGCTCGATCAATTTGAAGTCAGTTACCTTACGCTCCGCCGTTTTATACCTAGCCTAAAAATCACTTCAATGGATTTCCTCTCTCCTCTGTCCAGACAGTCTTTTGCCCTCTTCATACCCTGTCTACTAATAAACTTCGAATCCTAAAAGTACCTGGCAGGACCTACTGTAGTGACGGTGTCACACAATAGACGTTGCACCACGAATCGATTACTGTCATACTCCTGGTACATTTGAGGCCGGCAGTAAATGAGGAGGGAACGACGATTTCTATAGAGGCAAGAGTTGATGAAAGAGAGGCTCCACGTTGCATACTCCTTCGACGGTAGGAATTGGAGTTGTACAAATTTGGTATTTCTATTTCTCCAAATCTTTTTTCCCATCAACAACATATCTCACAAATCCTCCACTGCCGGACTCTGCGCGTTAGTTTTTTTCTTTTTCATCGCGTTTGCTCGTAAAAGTACTGTAGCAAGAGATAGACCTGGGAGAAACTTTACCGTTAACTGTGCATGGGGGACGTAATAATCGTTTGTTATTAATTACTCCTGATTTTTATCGACCGACATTATTGGAACCAGACAGTCTCACCCCCTCGAGAGCCACCGAGCACGTAAGATACAAGAGACTCTCCCTCGAGTGGAAAGGGTGGTGAAAGAGTTGGGACGAGTGATCATCAAGAATAAGAGAGTAGCGGAGCGATGGAAGTACATACTTAAGACGCGAACATACTCCGTCCGGGTGACCGCTACGATTCTACAGTTGTCTTGCCTGTCTGGGCGATGTGTTTTAAGACGGAGTGGGGACGTGTGCTAAGACCGAGTGAAGGTAGTCACGTGTGGGCTCAGGTAGTACAGCAAAGCATGAATACACAACATCAAAGTGAATGGGCTGCTCCCCTAACTTGGGGAACAATCTGACTTTACCCTCTGTGAATAGGGACCTAAACATGTGATCAATATATCTGTCCGAGCAGGACTAATTTCTACGTAGAGAGCGGACACACATCCCAACAACAAGACCATACACTTACAAACAAAAAAATACCGGGACTACACGTTTTTCTCTGAATAAAAGTAGTCCAGAGATGCAGACTGCATTGAGTCCGACCCTTGTCTCCTCGTGCTGGCCTTCGACTATGGTAAAAAAATAAAAAATTATAATTATTATTTTTTTTAAACACCTTGAATTTCAGGGGGGGCGCGGGGCTCCGTTGGCGGGGCAACACTGAGGTACACAAAGGCTATGAACAGACAATAAAAGCATAACAATCGATAAAACATACATAGCTCAAACTGACTCGAAAGCGAGGGAAAAGAGGTGGGTCTTTAGGCGGGACTTAAAAGTTTGGAGGGTGGGCGACAATTTGACATGGGGGGGGGCAGGTCGTTACAGAGCCTGGGGGGCTACCGCTGAGAAGGCTCGGTCTCCACTGGTCTTTTTCTTGGTTTTAGGGACTACCAGCCGCAGCTGATCAGCCGACCGCAAAGCCCTTGAGGGGGTGTACACCTTTAGGAGGTCGGATATGTACTGAGGGGCCAGCCCATTAAGCGATTTAAAAACAAACAATCAAATCTTAAAATGAACTCTAAAATAGACAGGAAGACAGAATTGGGGTGATGTGTTCATGCTTGCGTGTAATCTACAAAGTTGTCTTAGTTTGGCATTGGGTTAAGATTCAAACTAATCAGTTGTTTTTATCTCAGTCTACTAAGACATTTTAGGTGAATTCATAATCTTTCAGGCTGAGGGATTGTTTCCAGGAAATGTATAAACAAATCTCTGATAAACACAACCTTTAATGCGGTCCTAACCCTAACCCTTTTACATGATAGCTATTTCTGAAGAAACAGATTTGTCAATTAAGCCAATTTGCCAGCAAAATAATACATGTGGGGGCGTGTGGTGCAGTGGGTTGTGCATTGGTTCAAACCCCACTGCAGTCAGCATGTCGTTGTGTCCCTGAGACACTTCACCCCAAATTGCTCCTGTGGGGATTGTCCACAGTATTGAGTATGTAAGTTGCTTTGGATAAAAGCATCTAACATGTCATGTAATGTAATTGTATACAGGGCTTTTCTACGTACCTTAAGATAGTTTCACACAGGCATAAAACAAACATCCATACAGAACAACAACCCTACACACAGCGAGAATGTCTTTAATCCAGGACAGCCTTAATGTCCCACCAGGTAACCATTTCAACCAAGGGTTCAATCCCCCTCGTCGGTAAGTGAAACTCACCTTCGACGATGATGGACTCGGTGGTGGAGGGAGCGAGGGAAATGGCGTCTTCGTTGCAGCGTTTGGAGCGGAGAGCATCCGTCTCATCCATCTCCCCGGGGAGGGATCTGAGGGAGGACAACCACAGGTCTAAGGTGGCATACAAGCTGAGACTACTAGTGATCCTACTAGCTAAGTAAATCCAACAGGTGAGACATTCATGCAGCTACATTTGTCTTTATCTATGACTCTCTGTCTTCTGCTCTTGTTTACACCTTCCTCTGTCTCTTTCCCTCTAACATCATTGTCCCTTCTAACACATTTCTAACAGATGCAGCAGAAATCGAGTCCACTTCATAGATTGCTTTATCGGAAAAAGACAGCTTACAAAACTAAAAATACACATCTTCTTTAGACAGCATAGAGAAAATAATATCTCAGCATCAAAGCTTCTAAAAATGTTGAGCATTAACAGCAGGTTCTGTAAACATCTGCACAAATAAAAAGGGCTCATTTTCGCTTAGTATTTTGAACTCTAGGTGACGAGGAGTCCTGTCATTCAGGTGTTTTAAAAAAATTGATTATTATTTACTATTTATTCACTTTGTTTGCCCATTCATGTACTTTACTCTAAAAACACAATACTCATTTGAGAGTCAGTGTAAGTTTAAAAAAACTAAGATTCATAATGTGTCGTTTTTTGTTTTTACGAATGAAAATCCGAGCGGAGAAACAAATAAATTAGAAAAAAAAAATATAGAAAATCATTATTATTTAGGCTTTTAAATGAAAAAAAGAAATAAAATTGTACGAAAAAAACCCCACAAATATATATACATAGAAAATGATATTTAAAAAAAAGAAATTTGAATTAAATTATAATTCATATTTATAATGATAAGGGGGATTTTATTAAAAAGTAAAGCCAATAATAATACTTTGATTTTAATATAGTTGATTGCAAAACGGTGATTTATCAAGGGGTCTCAAAAGACCTGTCCTCATAATGTTGTCTTAGTACTTCCCCTCCCTTTATTACATAGTAGAAAATAGTCCACCTTGCTGCAATCTTTGTAGAAAAGAAACAGATTGTCTGCGCCCTAAAAGAACCTCAGTGACGGAGGTACTCACCCTGAGCTGTTGTTGTGACTGAGGCTAGCGTTGGATGCTGCTGTGGAGCTGTGGGTGTGAGTGCTGTTTCCCCACGGACTGATGGTCATGCCTAGGGTGCCGAGAGAACCCGGGTGGCCATCCAGGCCCGTTAGCTCTCTGTCCCGGTGCTTGAGCGCTGGGGGGAGGAAACGAGACACCGGTGAGCGGAGGAAACAAGAGGAAACGTCGGAGGAAGGAGTGGAGAAAGTAGTCGAAGGGAGGGAGAACTGTGAGGATGACCAGCGGAGAGGAGGAGAGGACGAAGAGGACGAAGAGGAGGCCCGGTGTTTGTTTGACTCCCGTCCGAGTCGAACCCAGTATTTTTTTTTCTGCAGAGATCGAGGCAGGGGGCGGAGGAATCGGCAGGCGATCAGGTCGCGGTGCATCCACACTGGAACGCCGACGTGTCTCGACAGACCCCACGATGAGGAGGAGAGTGATTTAGAAATCCTGGAGCTAACCGTGGTTTGGACAGCGACTTTAGAAACCTCTGGCTCCATTGTGAAGGTTGCAAACTTTGCAGGAGGAGCTTTGTGATAATCCAAAAAGCCAGGTGAGGTTAAATAGTGCACGGCGCAATAGGAGTAGGTGTTATTGCAAAAGCGATGCCTTCGTTGACGTGAGAAGAAGCCTGACTGAAGCCTGTTTTTTTATATATATGCAGACGTCTTCGTTCTTTCTCGCACTTTCTGGTTCTTTCTGGTTCTTTCCCTCCTCATTTTCTCTCCCCTCGTCTTCCTGACCCCCTGCACGAGCTGCTGATTGGCCAGAGGAGAGCTCAGGTGTGTCTGACAGGACTCCAGCTGTTAGGAGGGGAATAACAACTGCTACAGGAAATTAACTTAAACTGCTGCTGCTGCAGACGCTCGTGCCTCCTGCGGGATCGATCACATGCAACAGGACCGGCTCGATGTTAGAACTAATGGAGCATTACCTGGGATGGAACCATTGATGGTAATGAATGCAAGCAAAAAGCACATGAATGTATGTCAAAGTGTCTTCAATCCAACTGAAATGTTCTATTCTAAAAGTATCGTTCTTTAAAAAAAGATTTGATTAGCGTCTCTCTGCGTGTTGATACAAACTCGACTTAAGTGCTTTTAATCTCATACTTTTACTAGCATGTAAAGAAATAAGCATAATTCTGTCGTGCAATACAACATCTTCACAACTTCTTTAAAGATATACAATTAGTATCTTATGGTCTGACGAAGCTGCATACAGGTGCATTGACATCTAATCAATCATTCTTCTACTTTGTATAAATGGTAAAATATGACTAAATCTTATGATTGCAGGAATTGTTCCCGAGGTCATGCTTCTGACCGTTGCTAACAAAGGCCAATTATCACCGTTACTTACAGTCTGTTGGAGACCGATCTCCCCCTCTCCTTTTCCTTTTAAAGCAGCTGACTTTTATGAAATCAAATAACTAATCATATATTAATCATTTCTTACGGTCTAAACATTTTTTTTTGTAAAGCACTTTGAATTGCCTTGTTGTTTTAAATGTACTGTAAAAAAGAAATAATCCTTGCCTTAATGCTCAGTTTGCATGGAGACACACATACACCACAAAGTCCCACATACACACACAGCCAGTAAAAGCAAGAAAGAAGACGATTCCCTGCTTAGTGTTAATAAGAGTTCATCTGCTTAATCCTCAGCAATCCTCCAGAGAGAGAGAACACAGCAACTAAACTACCTTTCCTCTCTAATTAACGCCCTTGTCAGTGGGATCAGGTGCGCATCTGTATGTTCTGCTTACCAGGATTAGGAGATCCTGACGAGCCAATCCTCGGGTGAGAATCTCTCTGTGTGGAGGAAATAAAGAAAGGCAGTCATTTCTCAAGCTTTTGTATCCTGAGTGACAGAATACAAAACGCCAAACTATTGCACTCTCTAATGGCGCTTTTCCACTGCAGGGCCTCGCACGGCTTAGTACGGTATAGTTAGGCTCACTTTATGCTGCGTTTTCATTACAGTTTAGTAGCTGGGGCAGTAACTATAGTAACGCAGTTTAGGCGGAGCCGTGACGTCATCTTCAATGCGAAACACAAAAACCAACATCCGCCGTTAGCACAAGAAGCCACCAACAAAAAGGGACCTAGGCCGGACCCCAAACTCCAAGTCTGAGTACCAACTAATGAAGTAACAATACGGTCGAATCAGTACGTTTATCTTCCGATACCAAGAAGATCGTCCCCCACAGTTTGAATTCCTGGCCCCGGATCGGCCCCGAGGCACTGAAGTCAACATACGACCGGGTGTTGTCGAAGAACTTATCTTTATATATGACATACAGTATATGCGCGACTATTCGAGGGCTATTTGATGAAAGTAAGGAAGAGTTTAAACCAGAAAAAGATCTTAAACTGAAAAAAAAGAAGTTTTATACATAGTCAAACGAAGAGTTTTACAGGACATAAAAAAAGGTCTTAAGCCGAAATAGAAAAATTTTAGTTAACGACTGTAAGAGTGACTTCTTTGAACGTTAAGTAAACGGTGGATCTGAACACGAAAGTATGAATCGAATTAATGCTGTGCAAATGAATGGGATAGGCTATTATTAGGAATTAACACGTCTCCGATAATTAATATATTATGTAAATTAAGATATATATGATTTAGAACTTATATCACAAATTCAAGTGTGGCCGGGAAACTCGGCTTGGTGATTACCGACTACACGCTACTTTAACTCAAGAGCTGTAGGGACGAAAATTTCGTACAGTCACGAATTTCCACAAAAGAGAAAGGTCGAGAGAGAGTTAAGCTCTTTTTGTACCTCTACTTCGGGAATAAGCTGGACGGCAGACAAGCAGTCTTGTAGAAACTTAACGATGGCACACAATGTAGTCTCTACGTTAGTCAGTACTGAAAATTTGGACTTGTTGTCACGAAACAAAAGTGTGTCGCTCTTGTTTCCGTTCTTTCGCTTTTGGACAAAGACATCTATTTTCCCGTCTAGAGTCGACTTGTTTGGCGCCCGGAGAGACTGGCGACGTGGTCAGGAGTTGTCGGTCATCACTAAGCAACTGAACTATTCCGTTTCAAACCGACTTCTACTCTATGCAACGAAACACAAGCAACTATGTCGTCGTCTTTTATTCGAAACCGGAGGTCGGTAGACAAAAGTCGTGTAACGAAACCTATTGTGCAGGAAGTCCCACGACAGCCTAACCAAAAACTTTGCAGTGTGAACAAATGCAAGGTAAAACACGGCAAGGTGTAAGTTAGTCTATTCGGAGGGTGGTACGTACAGAGACGAATGGACATATGAGAGAAGATTACGTTGTGACCTGAGACGACAGGGGAACAGGGAGAAGGACAACAAAACAAAGTCTAACACAACTTCGCAAGTGTCTCGACGTTCAAAGACGAGCCCACTCACGTGGTCTCGTCCTTGTTTCCATTTGTAATGTGACCCGTGTCTTGTTGTCCGTCGTCATTCACATGTATGTAGTCCCACACTTAGGGTTATCAATGTTTTTCTAACAAACTTCAGAAGTTTTTTACTAGCAATGCTCATCCTAGTAAAGGGGAAGTTATTTACAAATACCAGTCTCAATATCTTAACAAATAGAAGTGCCCGATGTAACATATGAAAAGGTTGAAAAATTACAACGAAATTAAGTCAACTCTACAAATTAAGATCATACCAAATAAAGATCAGAAAGAAATGATGAATACACGTATACGGACAGAAAGGGAAACAACAAAAACGTTGGTATGTAAAGGGTTATACCCTAGTTATTTCAGGAAAATAAAAATAAGTAAAAGAGTTTCTGAAGAATATGCAGAGTTTGGACTAAGAGAGTATAGCTCGTCCCACCTGCTGACAACGTTTTCCCAGACTAAGATTAGCTTCCTTTAGCTGGAGATGAATGAATTGAAATAATGGAGTGAATCGTTAAAGGGAATTACACAGATGCCAGAAGGTTAGCGATGAAAGTTCCAGATGGGAAGTTATGTCCGTACTCAAGTTCAGAGAGTTATTACTAGGGTAAACAATCATTTAAAAACCATTATGTAAAAATGCATAATACACACCCAAGAACTAACATGTCCAGCAACTAGGTTAGAAGGGAGGGGATTCATCACACAGCAGAGGGTTATATAAAGAAAGATGCGGATATACAACAAGACATAGGTCAACTTGAATAAGAGGTAGGGAGGGACGCAACAGAGTAGACAAGCACGACAAAAATACATATGGATATCGGTACCACCCACTACGTATCAATGAGAAATACACCGTGTTTTTCAAAGGTGTACATCATGACATGTGTTCCCGAAATTCCTGATACAGCTAAACAGGTGAGAATATAACAAACAACAAAAATCAGAGACAACAATTCCGAGTACAACATCAGATACAATAGCACTTTAGTAATATAACCACGGTAGAGGATGGACAGTCGTAGGGGACCAATTCGACCCGAAAGTGTCACACCACAAGGCCAGAGTCAGACGAAAAAGTGACAAAAAAGACCGGAATTATAGACTAGCACCAGAATGGCCCGTTATGTAAATAGGAACACGACTCATACAATTATGATGCACTAGCAATATGCTGAGAGCTGACCGACTTACCATCATCTGTAGAGCGACCAGTCCCCACATGATTGGATAGTAGTTTACTTGATAACTGGCACTATAACTTACGTAGAACAAAATTCACTCGGCTTATTGTTGATATACTATGAGCCAACAGTTTGGTACTATTTACGAACATAGATAAATCAACGTCTGTCTGCCGTCCGCATTATGGAAAATTTGTACGAGCATAGACATTTACCTCTAGACAACGATAATACATCGTCATATACGGTATGAGCAGAGTGAGAGTGTTAGTTTGAAACACGACAAATACACACTTTGGTCACTAACCATACACGACAGCGTACTCGCTGTCTGTCAGGACACAAATGAACAAACCAGGACAGACAGACTTCGTCTATACTCTGACACGAACC
>NW_011343608.1:0-2777 GCF_000735185.1 Notothenia coriiceps | reverse complement strand
CGTCACTGATGTTCAACCAGGAAACATCAGCCGTAGCCGTTAGCTGTTAGCACTCAAGCTCACAGCTCCTCATATCTGTTCAGAAACTAGACAGAAGTTAAACAAGTACAAACCACAGACTGTCTGTGTCATGGCGAATACAGTCGCTGGTTTATTTATGTCTGTAGGCCGTTATGAGTGTGGATTGAGCATATACAACGTTAGCTTAGCCTGGTCGACCCAATCTCCATTCAGAAAACAAGCATTTTAAAAGGTTTTTCGCCTGCCGTCTTTTCTGCAGACTTGTCAAGCATTAATTCATGGTTTTTACTAAACGGTATCAGTATGTTGTTACTTCGGCATCATTTAGAAACGTGTATTACAATTTAATCACGGTAAAATATGTTCATTTTGTTGTAGTTGTAGCTCCCGAGCCAGCGCGTCTTGTTTGAATGATGCGAGTAAACACAGCTGGCAGCAGCGGTGAAACTCGAGCGATTAGAGCGAAGTCGCGTCCGGTGTGAACGCAGCATTACAACGACCCCTGATAGATCTCGCGAGAATGTGTATAAATATAGAAACATTTTCATAACAAAACAATGGGGTTGCTATAGCAATGGTAAATCATTGTTAATAATTATTGTGAGGAATAATTAACATTAACATGTGATCAGACAGTCCTTCACATACAGTAAATTAATATGTATTCTGATTATTATTAATAATAATATTATCATTAAAGGTGAACCGTGCATTTATGTTATTCAGGAAGTTTGTATCAAACAAGTAGCCCTTCGTATTACTCAGTACCCTTGAAGTAGCCCTCGGTGACAAAAAGATTGGTGACCCCTGCTATTGACCATACCACGTTCCCTCTGACTCGGGCCCAAATCAGTTTCTTTCTTTTCATCCTTCCTGTTTTCATTAAATTCAGTCAGTTGCACTTTCTTTACTTCCTACATGTTTTCTGTCTTCATTGAGTTCCTCTCTCGCCTCTGTCTCCTCTCTCTTCATCCTTTTCTTCATTCACTGGAAAGATAAAAATACCATGCATTTTATCTAACTTTATCCTGCAAAGTGTATGTACTAGCGAATGTGGTAAAAGGAACGCAATGTTGTGATAATAACTTGGTTGCAGTCGTATTGTCATAAATCAGGTCCTATCATTTTCTCACCACTATTCCTTAACCGCTGTGAGAAACATCACAGCGTAAAGAACGATGATAGGAGAATTCATCAGATTTAGAAAAAGAAAACTGCGGTGCTTAGAGAATCTAACTGCATCAGACATCATTTTGATGCGCCAGTTAATGATGTGCATCTGCTGAGAAAACTACAATTTTCCGGACTATACCATAAGCACCTAGATTTGCTACTTTACCTCGTGTGCTCTTATGGTGTGGTTTTTTGTGGGCTTGATGAACATGAACAACAGCGAAAAATATATTCTTCATCACCAAGGTTAGAATTAAAAAAAAAGAAAGATGAAAATATTCTAAATAATTACATTTTTATGAAATATATGCATAACTTGTAAGGCCTACAAATCTATCACTGTGTACTTCCCCATTCAAACATGAAAAGAGTTAAAGAAACACCATACAACTCATCAAACACTACTGCTGGCATTATTTGATCATTTTATATTAATAAACGTAAAGTTCATATTCAACCTTTGGATTTGATATAGTGTTAAAAACATATAAGCACTTTGGCAAGTTATGGCATAAGTTGTCAAATACTTAATAAGCACCGTGACTTACACAATACGCAGATATTGGCCATGACACACACACAAACACACACACATTATCTAGCACCAGACACTTTTTATTACTACGCTGTTATTGACAATGATTTGCACTACTGTACATATTTTTACCGTAATATATTTATCTTCATCCGTTTATAAGTGACTGTTATTTTTTAAAATATTGATTGTTGTGCCTTTTATTTATACATCTTAATGTGTGTAAATGTACAGTATATATGTGTCGATGTTTGATTATGTATGTGTATATATATAGTATATATATATATAAGTGGGTGTACAAGTGTTTATGTATGTTTATATATATATATATATGTATATATTTAAATGTTGTATTCCTCGGGATTGTAAGAAACAGCATTTCGCTCTCCTAGTCTGTACCACCCACACAGAAGATTGACAATAAAGTTGACTTTCACTCTGATGAGTGGTTGTTCTCGTGAACGGCTGAATGTTGTGTCACGTTAAATGTTGTGACTGCAAGGTATTGTGGGACAGTATGTTCTCCTTTCCTTTCGTAAAGGCTGGTCTAGTGTTTCTTAAAGGTGACCTATCATGCAAAATGCACTTGTGTAAGTCTTTATACATGAATATGTGTCCCCGGTGTTCCAGGGAACTCACCAAGTGTCAGAAAACACAACCCTCTCTATTTTCCTCCATTCCCAAATCTCTTAAAAAGGGGCTGCAACGGATCTGATACAGACTGATCCAGATTTGAACACTTCTGTGACGTCACAGAAGTGGCGCTACGACTATTGGGCCAACTCCACCAATCAGGAGGAGACAGCCACGGACATTGCCGTTCGAAAGCGCTGGAGACGCTGTAGTACATATGCCAGGCCTGTAGATGGTGCTGTTCTCACAGAATCAGCCCATGCAAAGACAATGTTAAATTGAGCGAAATGAGGAATAGCTAAAATGCATGATCTGTTTGGTATTTTGAAAAATAAAAAGTATAAATATGCCTTATATAGGTATGGTCCTACACTATATTATTCAAATATAGCATGATAGGTCCACTTTAAGC
>NW_011343607.1:0-4389 GCF_000735185.1 Notothenia coriiceps | reverse complement strand
CATCACACATTTAAGTATCCCAGTAATGTCTGTTGTATGTTTTAAATGTATTGTATTTACTTATTTAAAATGAAATGTGTTTTAGGTTGACTTTTAAAATCTGTCCAGGGACTACAGATGAAAAATAGCCTCTTGGCTAACTCTGGCACATTTACAGAAATGTTCATTAATGTGCACTGTCCCTGTTAAATAAATGAATAAATAAATAAATCAAAAACTGAAAATAATCAAGAAATAGTCAGCTCAAAATTCATCATACAAACATAATGCATTTATACAATTCACTATTTTTTAAATGTATATAATATTAAATATCAATTGAATACAGTATGTCATGTAATCAAAGGGTCCTCAGGTTACTCAATATTATCTCTAGTTGGGAGAAAAAAATTCAGACTTCGCTGAAATTATGATCTTTAAATCATATTGTGAAACAACATAAATACTACACGGAAGATATGTCGTATTTCATGTCAATCACATTTACAGTCCCGTTTATAGTCATTTTCCCATTTCTTTCAAAAATATTCAGCATTCATTGCAGCCCCAATGACCTATAATTTGAAACATAATTTGTGTATAATTTGTCTCCCTTATTCTGATCTGTTTCAACATTTAATGGGATCTTCCTTGGCCCATCCTACACCCTTCCATTAAGTGTCATGAAAATCAGGACAGCAGTTTTTGCTTTATCCTGCTTACAGATAGACAAAATCCACTGTATTTGCTTCTTGCTGGTGGAAAATGACATTACGAAAAGCCTTTTATATATAGTTTGAGTTAAGTGTGTGCATGTACATTAGCAAATGTCAGCATGCTAACACGCTAACCTTAGACAGTGAGCAATGTAAAAGTGATTCCTGCTTAACATCAACTACTAGCTACTAACATCTACCACTAGCATGAATCTTAGTGTGGTTACCTTAACAGTAAAAGTATTGTACATTTAACCATTTTAAAGTAATAAATTAAAGAACACTACTTCCTTAAACAAAACAAAACACTTGTTGCTCCTTATGAAATGTAAGCACAAGGTATATCATCTTATAATAATTTTTGAATGCTGCCAATCAGGGATGATGCTTGCGGTTGTCATGGAGATGGCTTAGCTGAGCAACACTTTGACTGCACGCCACAATGAAGGCATACATGAGGTTAATTCAACTATGTTTGTTTGCAATGTCCAGAATTGACCTTAGAGCTAAATTAGAATACATTGATAAACTGTAATCTCAGTTGTCCTTTAAGATTTGTACCCATTTTGTTTTCTCAATAACATTGTGAGGACAACAGCTTTTGAGTTTATGACCAGCTGGGTTAATGACACCTATGTATATGGGTGCATCCTGTGTGCTAAACACTGTGTATAAAGAATATAATGTGTGTGTGTGTGCCCATAATGCATAATAATAATAAAAATAATGCTAATGCATTTTAGTCTACAGCTAAGTACAGGCTCAAAGTGTTTGCAAATAAATGTCTGTGTGTTTGGTTCTGTCATAGCTCAGATGACCCCAAACAGAGAAGCATTTTAACAATGAACCGACTCACATTAACAAATATGAAACAGGTTGTGATCAAAAAGTATATTTTTTTATTTTTTGGGAAAAATATAGATTTCTCAGTTATGTGTTTAAGACAATTAGATGTAATGTAATTTTCTCATTGATATCTTTTACATACTCTATTTTTTTATTAATGTTGATTTTCTGCTTTGGCAACAATGGTTGTGGCCCATTCATGGTAATGAAGCGAATTGAATGGAATAGAGAGGGGTAGGGATAATCGCTCTCCGACAGAAAGGTATGACTCACTGAGGTTTCCATGATGCCTGTTGTCTTACGTAGGTGGGGTGGTAAATAATGACAGGCTCTCTGACCGGCTGACACTCACACACACATAAGAATCAGATGCTGTATTTTTTATTTATAGCAACATATAAAGCTATGATTGGCTCAGCAACAGATGCATTTTGAGATATGCCGCGTGTACAGGTTACACAGACGCACACAGTTCCAAATTGAGGTCAAACATAATTTAGAACAGCTGACGATAATCACAAAAATCGGAGAGGGAGGGGGTACATTCGGCAAAGCTATGCTTTAGGTGTGGCTACATTGAGATTGATGCATTGCATGGTACGTTAAGCACAGCGTAGTAAGCACTGCGTCGTAAGCACTGCGTCGTAAGCACAGCGTCGTAAGCACTGCCTCGTTAGCACTGCACCGTTAGCACTGCATCGTCAGCAAAATGTTTTTCAGGATTGTTTGTTCTAAAATGATTCCAAATCCAACTGAGTGGTGCAGGAATGAGTCCTAAAACCTGGAAATGAGTCAGCATTTTACAACTTCCACTTTCATCGTCAGCATTTTTCGTTGAAGCCTAAAATAAGGTCTGAAGGTCAATATAAACTATTTAAAGTCATCAAGCCGACACAAGGCCGCCTTTAGCTGAGGGGTGGAGATGCGGAACCTTGCCAGATCCAATTGGCAAATTCCATTGCTTTTTGTTCGGCCACCAACATTACGCCATTACTGCACAACTCTATACATGCGAGCAACGTGTCAGGGTACTTCTACCCTTTTTAGGCGAAAAACACTTGCTGTAGGTAAATATATATTTTTGGGATTTTTTGTGAATCAGATGAAAAAAATTAAGAATACTATGCATTCTTTTCTTTTTTAACAAGGAGCCCAATTATGGTGGTCAGTCCGGCATACAGTTACATAATGTCATGAGAAATTGGTGATGGGCATTGATATGGTGAAATGAAAAGCATTAGGGGATTGATGTTATTTCAGTCTACCCGCTTGCCTTTTCAAAACATTGCCATTCAATAAGCCACACAAATCGGCCAATAAACGTGCCACCTGGCGATTAACCTGATTACTTGATTTTTCGACTCATCCATCAGAAAGTAAACACAATTAAAAGTGATTACATTGTTACAGCAATTGAAGCCAACATAGCAGCGAGAGGCCTGTATATATTTTCTAATTGTGAATAACTTGAAGAAAGAGCACATCATGCTTTCTTCTTTGTCTTTACAAATGCTTTTGCTCGTTCGTGTAATGTATTCTATTTAGAATATTCGGTTCTGAAGCAACATTTGGAAATGCATGGATGTATCGACTGATTGTATAATATGGAGAGAAATAAATGTTTTCATCTTTTGTGCTGTGTTTGATAAAAAATATCTCAATATTTCATTAGAGATATCGAAAGAACATCAATGTGTAACAGCTTTAAGAGAATCAGAACTTACGAACCATGTGTATTTGGTTTTATATTTTTTAATACATTGTATGGATTTGAATAAACTATTTATATTACAAAACAATGAGGTTTTCTGCTACCCGTGTGTGTTGTCTTTGAAAAAATACGACCTGTTTTTAAAACTGTGCCAAAATAATTGTAAAGAAAAAAGCAGTTAAAGGTAAAAAACAAGATAATGGAGAATAGTATCAATCCTATCCTATGTCATTCTCAGTTTGAAGCCAATAACCTTTTTCACAACATGTCAAACTATTATCTTAAATGACTGAGTGTAGGGTTTAAAGTTCTGCTTTGAAACTATAGCAAACAATCTTCTTTTTAAGGTGTACATAAATAGTATTCACTCTCCAGAAAAGCCATACATTATTAAAAGTGTCCCCTCATAAAATATAGACAAAATAAAACGGATATATTTCCTTGAACTCAAAGTGGATGTTGTGTTGAGTGTGTACATACACGCATTGTGCTTTGTGGAACACAGTGTGGGCTTTTTCTTTCATAAAAAAAGAAAAGAAGCACCACCCACATTAATTAGCGGCGGTCAGCATCAAAGCGCTGGTGTGATCCAGCTGAAGGTGAACAAAAACTGAGACATACATGGCCGACACCAGGGCTCAAGTGCAGGCTGGGGGGTTAATAAGAGGAAATGGAAGCCGGGCTACGAGGACCCATACAATATATGAAGCTGGAATTGACTTGTATTAAACATCCCATAAAGCCCCTGTCACACTGTCCCGAAATTGACACCCGATGGACACACGAATATGGAATTGTGAATTTCGCACGAAGATGGCCCCGAACCACACACAAAGGCAACATTTACATTACATTTAAGACATACAACTGCAACGAAAGTTACAAAAACGATTATGTTAAAGTACTATTATACTGTACTGATATTTTCAGACTTTGTTCTTTACTTTATCCGTCTTTATATGTAGAAGATATTAAGTTTTCTCCGTAATGTTGTTTCCATAGCAACAACAACCTCCTGTCAACTCGCCTTCAAAATAATATATTATATCCTTTTCAGTTTCACAGAACACAAATTGGGTTATTTACATAATATGTTTACATGATTTTGTTGTGCAATAAAACAACCCGATGGACACA
>NW_011343606.1:0-4144 GCF_000735185.1 Notothenia coriiceps | reverse complement strand
TGTTATTCAAACTGTATCAAAGTATCAGTATCAGCCTTAATAACCCTCTAATTAGTTAAATGGTAATAAACCTGATTCTGATTATGCTCTTAACCTTTTTGATATTACTATATTTTATTCAATATGCTCCTTAGATAACTTTTTGTTTGAGTTTATTTTCTCCCCATACTGTAGCATTGTGAAGCACCTTGAGCTGACGTTGTTTTTAAAGTGTGCTATATAAATGACATGTATTATTATGAACAAGATACACAGAAATACTGTATGTCCAGATGTCCTGAAATCTGTGTCTCCCTCCTCTGTTTACCTTTACATTTCCTCACCTACATATGAGTGATAGTGAGATTTCAACTCAGTGTCCTTCATCAAATGCCCAGTCCTCTCCCCTGAGCACCAGGCCGAGGTCTTTGTTCTTTCATTATCTCTCCAGGAGCGACCGGATGACCTCCTGTGGGTTTTATACCCTCAAACTCTCGCTCCCATGCGAACAAATCCCCGCTCACCTTCTCTGCTGCTCTGCTGTGTGGAACACCAACATGACCTCCATGTGAGACTCAGCCCTCTCCTCTCTCTGCACATATTTACCCATTTTAATATATATATTTAGGATTCCCAGGTCTGATCTAGGCGCTGTTTGCCTGTGAGAGAGATATCAAAAAACGTTGAAATGACTTCCCGTTAGCATTTCTTGGTCCAATTGATCGATGCGTATTTGGTCTGTGAATAAAATAAAACTATGATAAGTGAGAAGATGTCTCTTTTTGAAAGTGCAGCGAGTTTCTCTTAATGCACATGTTTTTGTGCCGTTTGGACAAGAATAAAAAAGACATATAAAACCAGAGGTGTGAGAAGTACTCAGGTCTTCTACTCGAGTAAAAGTAGAAGTACTCAGATCTTCTACTCGAGTAAAAGTAGAAGTACTCAGATCTTGTACTTAGTAAAAGTAGAAGTATTCAGATATTGTACTTGAGTAAAATAGAAGTACTCAGATATCATACTTGAGTAAAAGCAGAAGTACTCAGATATTGTACTTAGTAAAAGTAGAAGTACTCAGATCTTGTACTTGAGTAAAAGTAGAAGTACTCAGATCTTGTGCTGAATAAAAGTAGAAGTACTCAGATCTTGTACTTAGTAAAAGTAGAAGTATTCAGTTATTGTACTTGAGTAAAAGTAGAAGTACTCAGATCTTGTACTTGAGTAAAAGCAGAAGTACTCAGATATTGTACTTGAGTAAAAGTAGAAGTACTCAGATCTTGTACTGAATAAAAGTAGAAGTACTCAGATCTTGTACTGAATAAAAGTAGAAGTACTCAGATCTTGTACTTAGTAAAAGTAGAAGTACTCAGATATTGTACTTAGTAAAAGTAGAAATATTCAGATCTTGTACTTGAGTAAAAGTAGAAGTACTCAGATATTGTACTTAGTAAAAGTAGAAGTACTCAGATATTGTACTTAGTAAAAGTAGAAGTACTCAGATATTGTACTTGAGTAAAAGTAGAAGTACTCAGATCTTGTACTTGAGTAAAAGTAGGAAAGCAATATAACCGGACATCTTATAGATATTTTCAAATGTTAGGAATCCTGGGGACTATTGTTGATGATCTTGTTGTCCCTTTGACATGCTGTGTAGCCCAATGACTTGAAATGCTGCAAAGAAAAGCTAAATAATGAGTCCTGTTCAGTTTCACCTGGAAATCAAATGGATAATGTCATCAGATGCTCAATGCTCTTCTTTTGGTGTCTTGCAGTCCACCTTCAAAGAGTCCCACTAAACCCTCACCGGAGCATCTCTTTGATGAATGCAGGACCATCTCACCACCTCTTTATACACAGGGTGGTTTTGCGGAGGGGGCATGTTGTCTTCTATTTCAGTGTGCTATTGATTCAACCTGGAACTACAACAAGTCCTTCTGCCTTTCAGAACAAACCCTATTGTTAGTTCCTTCAACAACCAGTTAACAGTGATAATGGCGGACCTTTCTGACCCGTGCAGCACTTAGGATATGGATTACTTCTGACTGTTTGGAGGGGAATGATGGTTGTGGTTAAAAGAAACCAATATGGAGTGTTGTTAGAGATACGATCAGAGTCAGAAACATAATGAAGCCCTCCCTCTGGAGATTTAGCAGGACTATAGGGGGTATTTAGCTTTTGTCACAGGATCGACTGTCCTGCATCATTTTACCCTCAGACGGTCATTCTCCATCCATAAGAGGCAGAGAAGTGTATGCATTACATTCATGCACATAATAGTTTTTATTATTACTGCACATACTTTATGTAAATACCTCTTTATTTGACTATATTTTGTATTTTTTTGTTATTACGTGAAAAACTGTTTTAACTCAATAACAGTCCATTCAAAAGCTTCAAAACACTTTCTTTCGCTGGTAAAGGTTGTTAAAGCTTGTGACGCGATGCAAAGTAAAATAAATTACACTATACGCCCTATCAGAACATAACCTGAATAGATAAAAACCGTCTTTTAAATGTGAGATATTTGCCTTTCCAAAGATTTCCAACAGTCTCAGAAAATACTTGTAATGTCTACGTTTGTCCACAAGGCAAAACGTAGTATATTCACAAATAACCCACTCAAGACCTGACATGGATACAATCATGTGTAAAAAAAAACATGGAGCTCAAATAATCTTCCTAATATCTATCAAACTATGGATCCTACACATCCACTGGACGTAGATTTAAAAAAATCGCTAGAAATGTAATCAAAAAGCATTTTAAAGGCCAAACTATCCTACAATTTAGGATTTTCCAAAATAAAAAAATCGGGTGTCCGCCATGTTTTTTTTTCACGCTGGGAGAGTTTGTGATCACGTGACATGGACACTGGTCATTAGAAATGAATAGGAAAACATATTGTATCCATGTCACGTCTTGAGAGGGTTATTTGTGAAACTACGTTTTGCCCTCTAGACCAACGGAGCTATTACACTTTTTTTTGTGAGACTGGGGTCAGGTCTTCTGTGGTATGTTACGTACATTTCATGTGAAAGGAACATATAACAAACACAAGCTCATAACATTAATGCAAGCAATGTACACAATATCATTTTTTTTGTATTACTGCACATATTTTTATTACATTCTATTTATATGTAAAACCTGCTATATTTTACTGTATGTTCTTACGTTATTATAGTTTACTCTATCTGTATACTCCAACACAATAAAACAGATAATAGTACAAGTAATACAATGAAATAGAATAGAATATAAATAGTGCAGAATAGTCTATATACAGTAATTGGAATATTAATATATGAGTTGCAAACAGATGAATGTTATGGATGTTCTTTCAAACGTTCAGGTGTTTATCAGTCTTTTTTATTTGCTTTTATGTATGCACCATGACGTAATAATAATACAACATTTCATTTATATAGCACACTTTAAAAACCACGTCATCTCAAGGTGCTTTGCAATGCATGACAAGGAGAAAATAATAAAAAATAGAAAGTTATCTAAGGAGCATATTGAATAAAAACAGGTGGGCCGTGAGGCTTTTCTTAAAAACTGAGAGTGATGCAGAGGTCCGTATGTTCTCTGGAAGCTGACTTGACAAGTCAAATTCCTCGCACGTGTCAAACTACCTGGTAATAAACCTGAGTCTGAGTGTGTTACATGTTGACCTGTGATGACCAGCTGGGTCCGTCTATCCCACACTGCCATCTGTGGGTCAGTGAGTGAACTTTTTAAAACTTAAAACCTTACATAAGCGATCTTTAAAACCCACAGTGAGCGGCTGATTTACAAAAGGCACGCCGCGATGATGCTCGACCCGCTGATTTACATGTGACCCACATCATGCCTCCGACACATCGAGTGGGAGGGGAAGGGATGTAGAAGAAAAAAGAGAGAAAGAAAAGAGACAGAGGCTGCCATTTTGTGCATCCTCCAATCCCTTTTCTGCCTCAAAACGAGTACGCACACACACACACACACACACACACACACACACACACACACACACACACACACACACACACACACACACACACACACACACACACACACACACGACACACACGTACAGTAATTCTACACACACACACACACACACACACACACACACACACACACACACACACACACTCACACACACAATCACACAAACACTCTCTCT